>NC_142776.1:35548891-35748891 GCF_988280905.1 Pimephales promelas | reverse complement strand
TTAAATTACATCTCTCTCGAAACAGAACGTGACTTTAATGTTTTTTTTAGCACACACACACACTGATGCATGATGGGAGCCAGGTTCAAGCAGGAAACTCAATGCCAAGTCCATCTTTTGTTGTTAGCAGAAACATCCCCTGCCTTAAATGAGGTCATGATGTTGACACATTCGGACCTTCGTTGAACACACACACTCGCTCGTGGTGGGTTTCTATGTTTTATGGGGACTTTCATCGAAATAATGATTTTTATACTGTACAAAACTGCATATTTTATCCCCATACTCTTTTACCTACCCATCACGGAAAACTTTTTGCATTTTTATGTTTAAAAAGCATCACTTTCTAAGTGATTTTCCTCCAAAAAATGTTTGCGGAAACATGTGGTCCCCACAATGTAGGGTTTACCAGGACCAACGCAGACCTTTTTCTTTATATGTTCACTTTTAGACACATTTTAGGCCCAGAATTCAAATGTGAGATTTTAACGCTGCATTTGTTGGATGTTTAATAGCCACTACTGCTTCAGTATCAGAAGTAAAATTAAGACCTGCGTTTACCTCAGTGTATTGTCCTCGCATTCCCTTCATCCCACATCTCCGACTTAATCCTGCAGAAGTGAAAGCAGACGGAGTGTGTCCTCTGTCCATTATATGATCTTCTTCCTGAAACCCTCTGAAGTGCCGCCCATTAAACCCAGCGTATTCTAAGAAATAAACTCTCAAAGCCTTAAACGCAAAGCTAAAGGACGATACTACGACATTTCAGTTCTGTTTTTCATTTTTGATATTGATTTTAAATGACTCTGAGCTAAACAATTTAATTTTAAACAATGCAATTCTTGAATATTTACTCATTGTGTGATCAGAGAAGTGGGGTGTTTTTAAAAAGCATTTTTTAGTAGATGCTCACATCAAGAAATAATCAATTTATTTGTTTGCTTATTCAATAGAATTAATGTGCTGTTGGCAGTGTAATACTGCATGTTGAACGACCACATGAACTGGAACATTCTCTAGTGATGTATTGACATTTTGAGCAACAAAAAAAAAGTCCAATTTTGGTTGGACCAATAAGATTTTGCATATAATTAAATATATGAAGAGTTCAGATGCAAAAGCCTCGAAGTGCCATTTGAAATTTTCTTCTAAAATTATCATTTTTATCAAGCTTGTATATTTAAGTTCAGTGATTTCACTTAAATGGCAATGATAATTACCTATTAATTGTTATTTAAGTGAAATTACTGAACTTAAATATACAAGTTTGATAAAAATCATCATTAAAGAAGAAAATTTCAAATGGCATTTAGAGGCTTTTGCATCTGAACTTTTCATATATATATATATATATATATATATATATATATATTTGAATATAAAAAAGAGAAGATTTTAGTTTCTTCTTTGGATTTTGGGGTTGAATTATGGCTAGTTCTTGACAGCCATTCTAATATTCGGTCATAAAAGGAGAAAAAAGTTGAATTTCATCTGTCTAAAGAGTCAAAAAAAGTATCATAGATGAAATTATTAGGACTATTATTATGAAAGTGAAGTTGTTTATTTTACCAATTACTGTACATGTTGGGAAAGTATGACCTGATTTTTCAGCCTGAATCATTATGTATGAAAGGTCAGTGTCAGTCGGGGTTGCCATAGAAATGCTGTCAGTTAGCGAAGCGCACAGGCCCGCGGTCCGGCCAACAGCGACGGCTCACTGAGCTAATACGACTATTTATGGCTTCCAGTCAAAGTCTGCTTCACACACAAGCTGCTGTTGTGATGCGGAAACCTCTGAAGACTCGGCTCAGATCAAACTTCACTCTGATCGGTGTGTGTGTGTGTGTGTGTGTGTACTGTACACAGTAGGCAGGTTTACTGTATGCATGAAATATGCAAATGACCTTAGCTAAAGTGTGCAGTGTGCAACTAGAATACACTGCGTTGAATGCTGTATCCCACAATGCAATGTGCTTGACCTGTGTTGTATCAATCTGAAGCAATATCAACAGTGATCTTTAAGCTCCTTCATTTATTATTTAATTATTATTATTTATTGTTTATGCACAAAATTAAAACAATTAAATATGCATGAGGTCAGCAGTGTAGTATACTACTTTTTTAAAATGTTTATCAATGCATAGTTTTTTATAAATATAAATACTTTACTACTGTATATACTGCAAACGGCTTACCATGCATACAGTATATACTATGCAATAAGCATATTATATAAATTATATGTTTGTTTATATATATATATATATATATAAACAATATATATTTATATAAACAATATATATATATATATATATATATATATATATATATATATAATATATACTGTATATATATTATATATATATGAAGAGTTCAGATGCAAAAGCCTCTAAGTGCCATTTGAAATTTTCTTCTAAAATGATCATTTTTATCAAGCTTGTATATTTAAGTTCAGTAATTTCACTTAAATGGCAATGATAATTACCTATTAATTGTTATTTAAGTGAAATTACTGAACTTAAATATACAAGTTTGACAAAAATCATCATTAAAGAAGAAAATTTCAAATGGCATTTAGAGGCTTTTGCATCTGAACTCTTCATATATAAAGTTATATGACTTTGGGACATGCGCACAGAGAATAAAGCCTTTTAGAGTGTATTAATGATTGTTTAATGACAGTTTAATGA
The DNA here is from genome assembly GCF_988280905.1 of Pimephales promelas. Lineage (NCBI taxonomy): Eukaryota > Metazoa > Chordata > Actinopteri > Cypriniformes > Leuciscidae > Pimephales > Pimephales promelas. The sequence goes on along the minus strand of NC_142776.1, from coordinate 35,746,201 downwards.
CCTAATTACATACGTGTGTGTGTTTGTGTGTAGTTATCTGAAGGATATGGATAGGATAGGACGGGCGGACTACGTTCCCACGCAGCAGGACGTCTTGAGGACCAGAGTGAAGACCACTGGGATCGTGGAGACGCATTTCACTTTTAAAGATCTGCACTTCAAGTGAGAAACGCATTCAGTGCTGTGTGTCTGCATGTACACAAATCAATGAGCTATAAATACACGTACCTTAGCTCAACACCAATCTTGAGATATGTATGTGTGTGTGCGTTTGCGCCGAAATAGCTTGATAGGGTATTTATTTATTAATATGTATATAAAAATCAATATTATATGGGCAAAAATCAGCAGGAAGAGTTCTCGATGTGTAGGGGAGTTTATTCTAGAATTGGGTAAAGTCAGCATGAAATGGAAGTTGCGATAGTCTTTTTCTACCCTATTGTGACGTATATCTGAGTGAAAGGAGAAAAACTGAAAGGCGGAGCTTGATTTTGTCCATGAGGAATTGATTGGATGGTTGTGGTTTGCTATTGGTGGATCTCATGTGAGTGACAGACAGGTTGCCCCGCCCTCGTGTCAGTTAACACATCATGAATTAATTAATTACTTATGAAGTTATGAAGTAATTAATTACTGTATTTTTTTTTAAATTACTGTAAAAAGGGATTACTCTTAATTTTTCTGTAATATAATTAGTTCTGATGTTATTGAATTAATTGCAGTATAGTCTAAAACAATTCAATATAAAACAATAGTGGATTTAACATCAAAGTATGGTCAGTTCAAGTATGTCTTTGCACTTTTAATTCTTTCAAAAAAATTAAAATTGCATGTTTTGTGTCTATCCTTGTATTGTTTAGCTGGTAGAGGTTGATATGGGATTTCTAAAGTAATTAGTAATGCAAAAATGTTTTCGAGAGTAATTTGTAGAGTAATCTAATTACACTGTTGATATTATTAGTAGCTTATCTAAGACTGTCTGCAAGAGGGAGGGGAAATATGTTGATTTAAGTTGATGAGGCACATGAAAAAACATGGATGAATCATTATTTATAATAAATGCTGCCTGCAATATTCAATATAAAACAAGAATTGTCAGTTTTGATTTCATGGTGACTAAGCTGCTCTATATGGAAAGAAAGTGAAAAGGTTCCTGGTAGAAAGTGTTTTCTCATTATCGTCCGCCTGTATTCGTTCTTCCGAGACCCTCATGAAATCTTAATGCTCGTGAAAGAACCAAACAACATAAAACATTCTCCCGCTCTAATTCTCCTTTCTCTTCTTCAGGATGTTTGATGTGGGAGGTCAGAGGTCGGAGAGGAAGAAATGGATCCATTGCTTTGAGGGAGTAACAGCCATAATCTTCTGTGTGGCTCTGAGCGCTTATGACCTGGTGCTCGCAGAGGATGAGGAGATGGTGAGACTCGGAAAAAAAATCTCAATTGTCCGAACAATAAACCTGAATTATGTATCTGTCATTATGCGATTAGTTTTGCAAACCTCTCCAAGCATTTTTACATTTTATTTTTATTTTTTTTCTTGACGTTGCAAGACATAAATACACATTTGGTCATATTATACAACATTTTTGTCCAAAAAATAAATCAATAAAAAACAAAATTAATAATAAAACAAAAAAACAAACTGGTAGCAAGAATAAAAACAGGGGAGTGCCTCAGGTTAAATAAATATATACAATATATACGGGATCTGTTTGGACAAATTAAAAAGCTTCACTTTTAGAGTACATTGACCATTTTATTATAAATAAAAAAATGCACTGGACATTTGCCCAAAATCAAGTATTTTTAACAAATGATCTTCATTTATTAGTCACATTTTATGTAATTAATAATTTTTTAATTTGATAAATAGTTTTTCTAAGTAGTTCTTAGTAAGGCTGATGTATTTTATGTAATTCTAAACTAAGTTATAACTGCCATAGTATACAGAAGACTGTATCTGTCCACGGGGCAAAGTGAGCCGCCAGCGCCCTCTGCTGTTGAGTCACTGCCCTCTCAACAATCACACTCCTCTTTTTCAGAACCGCATGCATGAAAGCATGAAACTGTTCGACTCCATCTGCAACAACAAGTGGTTCACCGAGACCTCCATCATCCTCTTCCTCAACAAGAAGGATCTGTTTGAGGAGAAGATCACGCGCAGTCCTCTCACCATCTGCTTTCCTGAATACTCAGGTCTTTGAGTATTTTCTTTTTTTTAACTGAGTGTTCATCAACATTATCCCACGATGAGGCTCGAACTGAAACAGAACATTTATTTGATTTGTGCCTGTGGATCATGATTTAGCATGTGGTTATTTTTAAGTACCTGGCTAAAAAGTAAATGTTATATGATGGACGAGGTGAAATCTGCTGACATTATTCTCTGTATGGGTTTCATACAGGAGCCAATAAATATGACGAGGCTGCCAGTTACATCCAGACCAAGTTTGAGGACCTCAACAAGAAAAAGGACACGAAGGAAATTTACACCCACTTTACGTGCGCTACCGACACTAAGAACGTGCAGTTTGTGTTTGACGCCGTCACTGATGTCATCATCAAAAACAACCTGAAGGACTGCGGCCTCTTTTAATGAAGGTGGCCAAGAGAATGACCAGGTTAATACACACACACACACACACACCATTCATCCATATACAACAGACCTGTGTTCAGATATAGTTGCTCAAAAACCTTTTTTTTTTTTAAAGGCTTACCAAGCCTGCATTTATTTATTTGATCAAAAATACAGTATCAACTTTTCAAAGCATTTAACATGTTAGGTTTGAAAAGATTTAAAGGGATAGTTCACTTTGAAATTAATTTTTGATATGTTTTAGCTTACCTCATGGCCATCCAAGATGTAGGTGTGTTTGTTTCCGCAGTATTTTCAATTTTTATATTTTTAGGTCAAACCGTTCTTGTCTGTCAGTTATATAATGGAGGTCTATGGTCACCACCTCAAAGAGCATGCACAGAGAAGTCCAAATTAAACATGATTTAATGACTCGTAAATGTAAGTACACATTGATGGCCTAAGACACGAAACGCGCGGTTTGTGTGAGAAAACAAATTTGTCTGCGCAAGTGCCGGAAAGCGCCGGTAGTGATCTGTTGATATATCGAAATCGTCCTTCATTGCGATTTCCTGTATATCTAAATATGTTTAGATCTTCACAGTGAAGGATAACACTTCTGAAATCTCTGTGTAAACAATGAGTGACGTATACGCACGAGAGATCATTTCCGGCGCTTGTGTAGACCGAAGCGCCTGCGCCCTCAGAGTACTTGGGCGTGACTGTGGTTACAAGAGGTAAAAACGATATAAATACTGTTCGTTTTCTCACACAAACCGTTCGTTTCGTGTCTTAGGCCGTCAATGTGTACTTGCATTCACGAGTCATTAAATCATGTTTAATCTGGACTTCTCTGTGCATGCTCTTTGAGGTGGTGACCATAGACCTCCATTATATGACTGACAGACAAGAACGGTTTGACCTAAATATATCAAAATTTAAACTACTGTGGAAACAAAGACACCTACATCTTGGATGCCCTTGAGGTAAGATAAAACATGTCAAAAGTTAATTACAAAGTGAACTATCCCTTTAAAGTCACATAGTTAATATGAGATACTATTATTAACCTTGTTGATTTTGTTGTGATTATTCCTCAGGAAAGTGTAAAGTGTTTGGAGCTGGTCAACGGGTTGTTCACCACATGCTAGACTGCCTTCAGCTACCTATAAGAATTGTGTTTTTTGTTTTTGTTTTTTGATAACCTGAAAAAGACTTGTGAACCAGGAAAAGAGAAACTTCACCGAATTCTAGAACACCATCCTTCCTCCTTTCCAGAATCTTGAATTTTAAATTGGTTCTCAATGTGTAAATATTTAATTTTGCAGTTATTTTCTGCCCAAAAAAAACAACAACAAGTGGAGAATCAGGATTATATTCTGATATTTGTTTCTATTGAGCTTTTGTTTTTTGACGGGTTACCAATGGGGTGGGTGAGGACTTCTATTATGGATGTGCTAGTTTTATTCAACTCAATGGCAAAATAATTCTTTTGTAAAGTTAATGTCAGCACAGAAAGGAAATGAGACATCTCTTTTGTAAACCTTTAGCACCGAATCTTCAACCCAGGCTTCACTGTATGTTGTTGCATGATGACGGACCATGGCTCGCTCTCTCTAAACCTCGACGTGACATTCCCTCAGCCACTGATATATCTGGACACTCTCTACTAGCTTGACTGTGACACTGTCCAAAATCGACTAACGTGTAAAATATTTATATCCGACCTCACATTTCTCCTTCCTGTTGCTGTACCATCCCTTTTTTTTTTCTTCGCGATGTCTGTGCCTTGTTTTCACTGTCTGTAGATCCTAGGGCCGTTTTTATTCACGCTATCAAATGAAAAGTGTAAAAGTGTTGAGCACATTTTAAGAGCTAAATAAAACTTAGACTACAGTCTTTGGGTTAATATCTAAATGCCATAAAAGATTTCGTTGGAAATAAAAGTTATGTAAGATAGACCCGTGCTACTTTGTCTTTTATGTCTCTTATAACACTGTATGCAGTAAATGTGTTTTTGCTCAACTGCCAGGCAATGTTGCATGTATTTTATTTCATGCTATTTTTATTAATATTCATTGGACACTTCTGCAGTTTCACTCCATCCCCCCAAGAAGGCGCTAGACACTCAGTAAATAAATGAACTGACAATCCAGAACTATTTCCTAGGAGCTTTTTGTGTTGCCAAAAACAACAGCAAAAATGAAAGCCCCAAAATTAGGCAAATATATGTATAAAAAAAAAGGAAATGGTTTGTTTTGTATTAGTACAAAATGTTTTGTACAATCCTTACAGAAAATACTCTGGTGGTACCATGGTACAGCGATGATGGTAATAACATGGTATTGAGTAAATTCCACATTTTTTTTGGCATATTTTTGGACTTTGTCATTTTTAATAGCTTTGCTTCAGAGTCAAGTCCAGAGTCATAGTACTTCTAAGTGCTCAAAAGAATACCATAATTTGTACATATCAAAAAATACATTGCCATTAATACTATTTTGGTAGCGTTTCCGTATGGTTTTCATTGATTACCCAACTTTTTTTTTCTTTTCTTTTTTTTTTGTCATAAAATAAAAAAAAATCCTATTGTTATTTTATTTCATTATTTTATCTTGAATTTTAAATTAGTTCTTAATGTGTAAATATTTAATTTGCAGCTATTTTCTAGTGGAGAATCAAGTGCAGAATCAGGATTATATTCTGATATTTCTTTCTATTGAGCTTTTGTTTTTTGACGGGTTACCAATGGGGTGGGTGAGGACTTCTATTATGGATGTGCTAGTTTTATTCAACTCAATGGCAAAATGCTTCTTTTGTAAAGTTAATGTGAGCACAGAAAGGACATGAGACAAAAAATACATTGCCATTAATACTTTTTTGGTAGCGTTTCCGTATGGTTTTCATTGATTACCTTACGTTTTTTGTTGTTGTTTTTTGTTTGTTTTTAAATCCTATCGTGTTATTTTATTTCATTATTTTATCTTGTTAATATATAGTTTATTACATAACAAATAATATTATCAGTCGAATTAGTCAGATGAATTGATCAAGTAATTATTATATTTACTATTATTAATCATTAAACTGTATCAATCAGTCTATCTGTGTGAAGCGCTTGTTCTTCGCTCGCATCTGGCTTTCTGATTGGATGTCAGCCTGACGCGTCGTGCTGATTGGCTGAGATTGTCCGGAGGAAACTGACGGCGCGCTCAAAAGCTCCCAGCTCTCACTCCAAACGCGCATTGACTGATGACACGCTGAAGCGGTTAATAGCACTCTGGACTACTGTATAAACCTGCCATATTTTTTGTGTACAGTTTGGTAAGTGTCTTAAACTCACTTAGGATACATATAAACACTATTGTACATTATTTAAAATAACGTTACTTATGCCACATCTTTTCTTTTTGCAGAGGAAATATACCAAGGAGGACTAACTCTGCAAACGGAAAAATAAACATGGTACGTGTTCTGTTTTGCTTGCTTTGTTCTTGATCATCTAGAGACGATGTTAATGTCAAAAAAATATATATATATATATTATTGGAAAAAGCCTAGCGTCTGTGTTCATGCAAAGAAGAAAACATTGGCTAAATTGATATACTAAACTAAAATAAAACTATTAATATGAACAAATTAAAATGTATTAAGCATTTGAATGTAGATCCCATATACAGTAGTAGCAACCATAGAAGCTGTATTTATTTTCTTAAATGTCATTTTCAGAGCCCCATTCTATCAGTGTTGAATATATTTGTTAATATGCTGCATTTCTCTATAGTTTTAACTCCAATATGAGTGTGACTCATGCACTGGTGTATCTTGTGCCTCCCTCAGGCATTATAAAACTATATCTTGAACTATAATCTGGGTTGTGAAATGAAATGTACATTTTCAGCAGCGATGGAGGTTAACCGCTACCCAACTCTATGCATTTTTCATGGCCTCTGGCAACCGCTGGCTTTTCAAGCACACACGCATTTGCAGCTTCGAGCCAAATGGCTAAGTTCTCACAGCTGTGATAACACCATGGAGTGGTCACTGGTCCAGTCTGAGGGCTGCAGAGCAGCTGAGTCTAAGAGCCGGTTCACATGGATGGCTGTGTTTTTCTGCCTTTCAAAGGCATTCCCAAAAAATTCCAGATACTTAACGGCTACTGCAGAGCTGGAAGTGAAAGTAAAGTAAATCACTTGAGATTAGGGGAATGTTTTCACTGGAAAACAGAGACTTTTTGCTTTATGAGAGGTGTGGACCCTTGATGGAATGAAATCTATTTGATAAGCCTGGTCAAGGGGAATTTTGTTGTTTTAAAGAATGAACAATGAAAGTATGAGGCAAGACATTCTGGAGGGTTTAAAAGCATAAACATTCCTCTATTTTTCATTTAGGTTTTTTTATCTACATGATATATTTTATTTAGATTATTATTCAATGTATCATTTAGCAATTGCACTGCAGTTCTAAGTAGGTGACTATCTAATCTAATCATGTATTACTAATATAATAACCAATTATAAGTGCATTACTTATTTTTCGTTGTTGTTGGACCATCCTAAATAGACTGATATACACCATTAGTCTGATCCCGGATCATTCGCCGTGTCCCAAAAAATGACATCATTCCCTTTTCAACCACAACAACCCTTGCATTAATCATGAAACTTGCGTTGGGAGAAGTGTGGCCTGTCTTTCTGCCAGAAGCGGTGCAGGAAGGGACTCTTTCCCGTTCCCACAATCAGTGCGGATGTATCGGCATGCATCATATTCTGACTCTTCTCCCCTGAGACAATCCAAATGGATTGTGTTTGTTTCTCTCTCCCACTCATAATGATGTTGGTTTAATGCTGCTGGATTAAACTAAAATTCTGGATTGCTTTCTGAAGGAGAGCTTAGACACATTTATGTCTTGTTTGGCCTGGTACATGAGTTGTTTTCCAAGGCGATTAAAGATCCTGGACACACCAGTCTGGCAATGGATCTGCAGTTTTTATTCAGAAAAAATGAGGAACTGACTCATCTTGCCCTTTAGCAAGTACTTTGGCGGTACCAACACTCTCAGAAAAAAAGGTACAAAAGCTGTCACTGGGGCGGTCCCTTTTCAAAAGGTACACTTTTGTACCTAAAGGGTGCATATTGGTACCCATTAAGGTACCAATATGCACCCTTTAGGTAAAAGTGTACCTTTTGAAAAGGTACCGCCCCAGTGACAGCTTTTGTACCTTTTTTTTCTGAGATTGAATGGTACAGTGATGGACATAGCATGAAAAATGCATACAACTGGTGATCAGTGTGGTGCATCTATTGCATTTGATGCATGCAGTCAAGCTCAAACCTCTTCCTTTTCTTTCTCTAGCTGTGCTCTCGCAATTCAGGCGACTGTTTTCGGGACCAGATGCGATACATGATGAGGTCTCTGCAGGATCTGAAGCAGATACGAGAACCCGACAATCAATCAAAGTGCTCATACGCCACTCGAGCCTGTCAAAAGAGGGCACAAAAGCGGGAGCTACTCAGTCGCCTGCGGATATCTGACGTTAGCGACGCCAGCACCTACGACTCCGCCTGCTGCCTGGCCAGCCCACTGGAAGAAGAAGAGGAGGATGAGGAGGCCGGTGTCGGCCGTCTGCCTCAGGGCTCCCCCAGCAGCTTGAAAAGCCTGGACTTTGATTCTGGGTACTCCGAAGCATCGTGGCAGGATGAGGGCGTAGTGTTGCGCCGCACAAGGAATGTACGCGTTTCATCTTCCGCGTGTGTCCGCACCAACCGAACCCGTCCCAAATCCACATCAGACGCATGCCTGGAGCGCTGGACGTCGTTTGAGGCCAGCGACCCAACGGACTGGACCACGTCTTTGTTAACTAGAGGGCGGAACAGGCAACCGCTGGTTCTTGGAGACAACAGCTTTGCAGATCTTATTAAAAACTGGATGGACCTTCCAGAGTGCCCAGATTCTGCAGAACTGAAGCCGAACGCCAGCCGCAAAATGGCCAAGGACTTTCTGGTCAACATGCGGCGGAAAATTGCAGGCATGTCGAAGGGAGTTGGAGTCGAGGAGACTAAACGCACTAAACGGATGTCTTGTCCTGTGGGATTCCAACCCCCCAAACCCTTCTTTCATCAGTCCCATGCCAGTTTGCACCAAATGGGACCAGACTTTTACCAGTTTAGCACCGCCATGAAGACTGGGAGTCGACAGCCTATCATATGCAATGACATCATTGGATACATCTGATGCGTTTCTGAAAATTTGCTGGATTTTATTTCTGAAAATGTCTAATATTGTTCTATGTATTAATAATATTGCAATAAATTTTTTTTTATATAAAAGAGAATATTCTGACCTATTTTTATAAAAAACGGGTATTTTAATATACAGGTATATATATATCATTCAGCCCATTTTAAAGAAAAAATATATGCCATTGTTGCTTTAGTTAATTGGTTGCAACAGAAATATATCAGACCGATATTTAACACATGGTTACATTTATTAGAATCCAAATAGTTAACGAACAGTTAACCAACAATATTCATGTTTAGCTTGCCCAAGTTTAATGTTCTAAGTTTTATTTGGTTTGCAGCCGTCGCATGAATGACAACTTTTCTGTGAAATTTGCTACTCATGCAAATACAATTTATGGTTTCAACACAACAATGAATATCTCATACAGTATACTGTGCAATTATTACTCTTTATTCTTAAGAAACAGGCAGTAATTGAGTAAAATCTGGAATTCTCCCTTTAAAATAAGACTTTAATGACAGAACAATATGAGATGTAGACAGATACAGTAGGCTAAGAATTTTTAGTATGTGAGGTTTATAGCCAGAATCAAACTGTCAAATCTTTTTTGTGAATGTGAAACAGTGCTGTAATGTGATTAGGTCTGAATACACACAAACATGTTTAAAGGTGATGAAATTTGGCTCTGGAACTGTTTTCCTACATGATAATAGTGAGGTGAGGGGTGGTGGGTGGCCATGGCTGCATAACAAAGGGATGAGGGCGGGAATTAAGAAACCACAGGGGTCGCATTGATCCCAGATACACTGAGTTTAAACGAATTAACAGAAAAGCTATTTCACTTGTAAAATATCAAAATTAGAGACTCTTTCCAGTTCAAATGTGACACAGCAACATAGCCAATGTTATTTATTCATTTTTTTTGATTCTCAAGAAGATATTAAGGCTTTTTCAAAGTAATGTTGGTAACTTTACAGTAAGGTTTCATACAGTATGTTAGTTAAAATTGGTTAACTACACCTAGCGTCAGGATCAAGTGGATGATTGCTTTATTTTTGGCATCCAGGATCTCGTCTGAGGATAATATGTTTGTTCAGATAATTTGACCCAAGATTGTTTTATAAACGAGCCACAGTGTATTAAAAAGTGCAAAGACACTTTTGATGGCAGATGAAGCAGTCAGCAGTATTGGATCTGACAGTAGCTGAATCACAAACCATTAGTAAATGACGGTTTTTCACAAAAAAATTTAACATTATAAGTGAAACTCAATGAACATTTTAAAATATTTTTAAAAATCCAAATCATGATTCCTTAAATATTTTACTAATGTTAGAGACCTTATTGTAAAATGTTACCATAATGTTATATAGGAGTTTTAATTATACATTTATTTTATAGGCAATATTTCTTATTTGTTCTCAGAATTAACCTCATTAAATGCATGTTTTTTTTTACAGAGATTTTTGCAGTGTGCATATTCCCATGATTTTTATGACTGTTTAGCATATAACATTATGTTAATAGAGAGAATAATCTCATTAAGGTGATGCTCTCAGTTCCAGCTTCACCTGAGGTATCTGATGGGCATCATGCACTCCTCATCCTCTTCAAATGAGGGAATGATCTCCAACATCTGCTGGTGATCTGGAATCTCACGCTTGGTTGCGGAGCGTACCAGATCAGTAATGCTGCATAAACGATAAGTTAATCAATTAATACAAATCCTTGTCACTTGTTAGGCTAAATCAAAGTACCATCAAAACCTTTTAAATCCACTGTACTTCTTTACATAACATACAGTTACATAAGAATGGCTGCAGTGAATGAATGTATGAGAGTGTTTATTTATGTGAGGGTGTGGTACAGTATGGTCTGTATCTCATAATTAGAGAGGAACAGGAAGGTCACTCTCATGCCACACAAACACTGGTTATGTTCAGAATGAAGTACTAGCTTACTGCACATGTAACTATTCCATATATATATATTAGAATAGTATAGAAGTACTGTATGTGAAATGCAACATACTATAACAGTTTCAAATGTCACATGACCTCTTCTACTTCATTCCTCACCTTAGAAATAGAAGTTCAAGTTGAGTGCACTGCATTGAGATCCGGTAAACAATGCAATGTGCTCTGGTTGTATACTACACATTTGGTCATGCATATATGCAGTACATGCGAAACATTTGTATTTGTCTGTCAAAAGATTTTATTAATGATTTAATCATCATATTAGAATGATTTCTGAAGGATCATGTGACACTGAAAACTGGAGTAATAATGCTAAATATTCAGATTTGATCACAGGAATAAATTACATTTTGACTGGTAGTCTACATGCTGTACACATGCATACTTGCTTTCACATGCTTTTATATCATGACAAACGTTTCAAACAAATGTAGAAGAAAAAACGGCAGGAAGGAACAGCACCTGACAGGGTAATAAATGTATTTGTTTTCTAATTTTGAGACTAATTTTGGTTCCAGCAGGAAGAGACCCAGGAAGGATCTTGAAGTCTATCAACAGATTGATGTTAGGTGCACACATGCAGTGAAGGGTTAATGGCTTCAAATGACTGTCATGCTGGAAGACTGTGTGTCCATGCTTTAAAAAAATATCCATTACGGGACCAAAGTCTCAAAATCTCTTAGTCTAGACAAATCTAATGATATTTAGCTGTAGAATATATGTTAATATAATGCAGGTAAGCATCCAATATAGTATACAAAAGATGTATTTCTGTTTATAACAGCTGTATATCGGCATACACACCTTAGCTTCAGGCGACCAGTGTGATCGGAGAGATTGCTGTACAATACGGCAGTCCCATAATACAAGCCTGTGATGTTCAACTTATGCTTTTCCTGAAATGAGAAATACGTATCAAATCAACTAATTCGACACACATCCAGCCGTGTGTATTCAATGTGTGTTTTCATCTAGAAATGTCTGATTTTTGGAGCATTTGTAACTGTATAATTGATTGATTTACGTCTAGTTGACCAATTTCCTCTATAAACTAGCATTTCAAATATCGGAGGTCAGTAATACTTTTATTCAGCAATGATGCGTTGGTAACACTTTACAATAAGGTTCATTAGTTAACATTAGTTAATGTATTTACTAACATGCACTAACCATGAGCAATACATTTGTAACGGCATTTGTTAATCTTTGTTAATGTTAGTTCATGAAAATACAGCTGTTCATTGTTTGTTCATGTTAGTTCACAGTGCATTAACTAATGTTAACAAGATTTTAATCAAGTATTAGTAAATGTTGAAACTAACATTAACAAAGATTATCAAATGCTGTATATGTGCTATTCATTATTAGTTCATATTAACTAATGTAGTTAACTAATGTTAACTAACGAACCTTATTGTAAAGTGTTACCGATGCGTTAAACAGACAGCTATTTATAATGTTACAAAAGATTTCAGTTACAAATAAATGCTGTTATATTACATAAAAAGCAGTTCTGGTGCCAGAGAAAAGATTTCAGCCTGTAGAAAAAAAGCTGGTGTGAGACTGAGTGTGAACGGTATCTGATGTCTCTAAGTGTGTGATGTTGACAGCGTGTGTGCTTTAACCTTAATGTGTTTCAGCAGTTCCTCCAAGGTCATTTCCTTTTGACCCTCATGCCGGCCCTGCACCAGGAAGTCGTCCCAGAGAGAGTACCGCTGCCCCGCAACCTGCCGACAGACACGACACACCGGCTTAAGAAACATTAAATGGGTATGTGGACATATCAATAAATAGCGGCCACCATTTTGATCCAAATCTCTGTGCCGGATTTTCCCGAATCACTTTGAGCGGGTCTCCTCAAATGCGCTGTTTTCATTGACTCGCTGTGGGAATCCTTGATTATTTTTAGCCAATCACATTCATTAGAGTTTTCAACTGCACATTTGTTTAAAATTTTTTCTAGTCAGGCTGCATTTTCCTCCTAATAGGCGATTTAAAACAAGACGAAAGAATTCAACTGTCAAGAAATTATTTTTACACACTTTGGACACTTTTCAGAGGAAGGTGGACATGAACATATGTTTGTGGTGTGCTGTACAAAATTTCATGGCCATTTTATGGGATAGTTCACTTTGAATACTTCAAAGTTCACTTCACTTTTTGATATGTTTTAGCTTATCTCAAGGGCATCCAAGATGTAGGTGTCTTTGTTTCCACAGTATTTTCAATTTTGACATTTTTCAGTCAAACCGTTGTTGTCTATCAGTCATACACTGGAGGCTAAGAGGGTCCACCAAAAAGCATGCACAGAGAAGTCCAAATTAAACATGATTTAATGACTCGTAAGTGTAAGTACACATTGATGGCCTAAGACACGAAACGAGCGGTTTGTGTGAGAAAACGAACAGTATTTATATCGTTTTTACCTCTTGTAATCATAGGCATGACAAAATGATCTGACGGCACGGGCACTTCGGTCTGCGCATGCGCCGGAAGTGATCGCTTGCGCTCCTACGTCACTCTTTGTTTATACAGAGATTTCGTAAGTTTTACCTTTCACTAAACATATTGAAATATACAGGAAATCGCAATGGAAGACGATTTCGATGTATCTAAATATGTTTAGTGAAAGGTAAAACTTCCGAAATCTCCGTGTAAACAATGCGTGACGCGTGAGAGATCACTTCCGGCGTATCGTCTGGAGATGGTTCAGTTCGGTTCAGTTGGACATCTGATTCAGATCAGTTCGACGGCTGTTAACAAGAGGTAAAACGATATAAATACTGTTCGTTTTCTCACACAAACCGCTCGTTTCGTGTTTTAGGCCATCAATGTGTACTTACATTTACGAGTCATTAAATCATGTTTAATTTGGACTTCTCTGTGCATGCTCTTTGAGGTGGACCCCCTAAAACTGCATTATAGGACTGACAGACAACAATGGTTTGACCAAAAAAATGTCAACATGGAAAATGCTGTGGAAACAAAGACACCTACATCTTGAATGCCCTTGAGGTAAGCTAAAACATATCAAAAATTAATTTCAAAGTGAACTATCCCTTTAAGCTGAGTATGCATGCAGCTGATATAGATCTTGTAAACCCTGCTGACACATTTGCAGCTCATGTCTTGGACTCAAAAGGTCCACTCCAGGTCAGAGGTCATACAGGACATGTGATACCAGAGATAGGGTAAGCAAAAGAGAAAAAAAACTGTATTATATTACAATATTTTGTCTGCTTTTATTGTAGATTGAAGGTTTGAATGTTTTGGTCTGTCCTCACCACAGAAGCTGTACTTACTTGCCTACAGAAAAGCTGCATCCCACATGAACTGACTTGCTTAAAAGTGCTTAAAAAAAACTAATCCTGAGGCAGAGTACATGCATTACAGAGTCCATTTGCACAAAAATTGATTATTCTGTGCCATCTGGCATACTAATAAAAAATTCAAAGAGAACGTACTACAAACTCATTTACAACATTTTTTACCCTGCTTATAAATTATAAATCAGTTAAAAAACTTCTTTAATCCGTGCAAAAGGTTTGCCTGAGGTGCAGTGTGTGGAAATGTAAGGAGACGAGGTTTTATGACTGCCTTGGAAAGAGGAAGTGCAGTCCTGCTTAATAAAATAGATCTGTGTCTTGACTTGATCTTGCTGACAGCATTTCAAACATAAGGCATGTGCAAGTATGTATAAACCTTCACCTAAAAATAAACTGCGTGTGTCATCAACTATAGCACTATACAGTTCCCAAAGCCAAGCCTCAAATTCTGCAGAAGCAAATGCGCTTGCATGATTTTTAAAGCTTTATACTTTGTGTGTAAGGAGACACATACTTGAGCACTCTATTAAATCTCCACAACTATGAAAGCTACAGTTAAGCAGTAAAATTGTATTCTGGGTTAGTTCATTTGACCACAGACCCGAGACACAACACCTGTTTTCTGTAGACAGGCTAATTTCACCTCTACTAGACTTGGACTTCATATGTTTAAAAACGTTGTTCTTCCAGGGCTCATAATGTAAAGCAAATAAGCAAAGCATCATTATTCCAGTCTTCAGTGTCACATGATCCTAATATGATGATTTGACGCTCAAGAAACATTTCTAATTATTATTATCAATGTTGAAAACATTTAAGCAGCTTAATATTTTTTTTTTCCAGAAATCTTTGAATAGAATATTTTAAATAGAAAAATAAAACGTTTTAAATGTCTAATTTCACTTTTGATCAATCTGATGCATCCCTGCTGAATAAAAGTATTAATTTCTTAAAAAAAAAAACAATCTTGTTGACTTCAAACTTTAACAGTATGCAAAACAAAGTAATCTAACCCAGTATAACAAAAAATGTAGCAGCAGTTGATATAAATGTATAATTTAAGCGCTAAGTCTTCAGAAATGTTGTCAGGACAGATCTCGCTGTCCAAAAGCGATAGGGGTCATGTTCCAAATACAGTCCTGTAAATAGTAAGGCTAGCATGTGTTTTCAACCATAGTAATTTCAAAACCAATCAATTTGTCATGCTGTGGCGACACCGACCACATTGCAAGGCATTCAGATACATCTACTCCACCCAATCTGCGGCCATAACTTTACTTTTAGAAGTTAGAATTTCCCTCACACTGTACATGTGCTGTAAACTGTGATGTCTTTGCATGGTTACTGTCGTATTGTTGTATAAAGACACCATATACAACACAAGAAAAGATCAGTGCATGCTAAGGCTTCTTAACTAATACACATGGGTCAGTCTAACCACACATGCAGAGGGAATGATGACAGCGCTTACCACTCCGTGGGAGGGTTAAAAAAAAGCAAGTAATGTGGAAACCCTTTAGTGTCTGGGAAAAAGGCAAATCCTATTTGAAGACTTCTAAGCTTCTAGAAAGCCTCCTCAGATCCAGGCGTTTTTTCGCCATGAACCCTCATAATCCCATCACTTGATTGTATCTGTGTTGCGGAGCCACACGTCTCAAACGTTTGACTTGTCCATTTAAATTTTTTTTGTTTTTTACATAAATATTTTTATTCAGCAAGGATACCTTCAATTGTGTTGTAAAGTGACAATTAAAATATAATGTTACAAAACATTTCTATTTCAAATAAATGCTGTTCTTTTCAACTGCTATTAATCAAAAAATCCTGAAAAAAATGTAACACGGTTTCCACCAAAAAAAAAAGAAAAAAAGAAGAAGCTCCACAACTGTTTTCAACATTGATAATAATCAGAAATGTTTCTTGAGCAGCAAATCTACATATTAGAATGATTTCTGAAGGATCATGTGACACTGAAGACTGATGTAATGATGATGAAAATTAAGGGATAAATTACATACAAAATATATATTCAAATAAAATACATCTCTTTTTGAAGCGACAGAGTTTCGGTTGAAGAGACTTTCATTGGAGGGACAGAAATTCTCTCAGATTTCATTCAAAATACACTCTAAAATTTGCTGGGTCAAATATGGACAAACCCAGCCATTGGGTTAAATTTTTTAATTACATTTTTAACCAAATGTTTGGGTTTGTCCATATTTGACCCAAAGTTGGGTTAAAACAACGAAGCATTTTTAGGGTGTATCTTAGTGTTTTGAAATTGAGTTAAACTCTTACGGCTTTAGAATGACATGAGGCTAAGAAATTTATAGAATTAAATTTTTTCCGGTGAAATCAATCTCAGCTGATCCATGTCTACCTTTAGGAATACGACGCCCATCACGGTATTTCTCAGGAGCCAATACCCTCTTCCATCCCCAGCTCCTCCTGTCAGTCAGGATTTGGTATTCTGATTCCCCTTAAATTCTCGAATTATGTTGTACTTATATTGAATGAATGATATCAGCAGAACAGAACCATAACGCCAATCCAAACTGTATGCTAACTGTCAATCGTCCCGACTGAACTATCACCTTAAGGGATTGATCTATGTAAAATAGCTTTTCTAGCAGTTTTATTCGAGCCGTTTCAATGAAATCATTTTTATTTTTGAAACGCAGTATACATATTTCACAGAGCACGGTTCTGTTGCTACAGTCCATGGAGGATGAAACTATGAAGACCTGGGCCAAACATGTGAGGTCATCACTCTCAGAATGGAGAACTGCCAACATTCTCATCTGTTCTTCATAAACTGTATCACAGGCTACATTGTAAACTGGGGTTTTCTCCCTTCAACACGTGTCTCTGCAGTGCCCATGCCAGAGAGAAACATTTGAGGGAACACACAACTGTTAAGCAACATGTCTTGAGGATTGCATGATGAATGCGCTTACTATGCAATCTAAAACAGAGACTTTAAATCACAACTTTAAAAAACGCAACTCCTACAAATGCAAAATGTTGAAGGGAGGACATACATATTATCTCGTATTTAGTGATGAACAACTTCCGAAAAGAAAAATGAGGGACAATTAGGGTCTTTACTACTATATTTTGGCGATCGGTTTTGTTGACCGGTGGGGGAGGGGGTGTTATCTCGAAGGCAAGGTCTCTCTCTCTACACACTTTGGCGCTGGCGCACATGTTCTGTCTCGCATGCACAGCTCTAGATTCCTAGCCTGGGTAAAACCAGACCATTCTCAGTTGTAACTGAGTTATGGTCTGGCAAAGCGCCATAGACAAATCATGTCCAGAGGGGCGTCACAAACAGACGTCGCGGTTAGACCTAAAACCAATCAGAGCGATGAAGGAGATGACGTATGCAGAGTGGCGGCCGAGTGTTGTTTCTTGCTCGGTTTTTACCAAAAAGGAAACGATCAAATCGCTTAAAACAAACGCGATAGCTGATTCGAGCGAGTGATGTTCGACGACGGCATCCATCTTTGTAGGCTACAAAATCAGCTTCAAAATCCAGTGCTGTTGTCATCGTGTAAAGCCCATCCCAACGTTTCTGATTGGTGCCGCAATTTCGAAGGAATTGAAATGGGCTTGAATGATGAGCAAAACTTTTCTTTCAGAGCAAATCTAAATTTGCTGGAAGTTGTCTGGGTTTTCCCAGAAGATTTGAACTCATTTAAGGGCATCATTATGCAGGATTTGTATAAATAATTTATATCTAGATAGATTAGATAATTCATTCTCAATTTATAGTTTATTTGCATGGTCGGATGCGCGTGACTGGTGTCGTGGTCATTCTCAAGTGTCGTGTTGCTGTTGTATCAGTCAGGTCAGCGTAGCTCTCAATAATCGGGACAAGAGAGGTTCCGTACGGGACAAATAAATTAGGCCCAATAATCGGGACGTCCCGGGTACCAACCACTAGGAGCTGAGTGAAGGGTTGAAAGCAATTGTTAAGCAACTGCTCGATAGGGCCTGCAACACAATGGTTGATTCTCAGAGACAGGAAACCTGACGCAAAGGGTGCAGCACGACAAGTCGCCCCTTCCTGTGGAATAAAAATGGAACGCAGAAACTGCTCACGTCCTCTAAGGTTTGGGGTTGAAAGAATCACTGCCAAGACTATAACAATGGACTCATTCTCATAACCTATACAGCTGTTTTGAGAGTTTGTTTTAATCTCAAGACTAGGAGTGTCCATGTTTAACCGGTTAACCGATTAACCGTTTAAAATTGCATAACCGAGTGAAACCTTTTTGCTCGGTTAAGTGGCGTCAATACATATTTGCACAAAAATTTTGCGTTTTTTTTTTTTTTTGAATGTCGATAAAAAAATATTGTGAAACGACAGCGTTTCCATTAACGATGTTATGCGACTAAACATCTTTTTTTTTTCTTCCGCGAAAAGTCATTCCAAAAATAATGGCAACGGACATTGGTAGAGATTATTATTATTAATGGAAGAGACATGGTGTGTTATCCAAGCATTATATGGCAGGGAAAGACGCAAGAGTTCCTGGGTGTTTCTCCCTCATTTCTGCTCCGCGGTCTTGATTGTGGCATTTCCTTGAGGTTTTGTCTAGTACGCTATTCCTTGTATCTTTTATGAATTTTAAAAAAGAACTCTGCCTCGTATTATGTCCAAGACACTCCGGAGGTTTTCAATGCCATAAGAAACTAAAAATGATTTCAATGATAGTTTAGTACAGTGTTATCCAATGCTTCAGATAAACCCAACATAAACCCAACTATAAATGGCATGCAAAAACTAAATTAACTGATTGGCCGCCTTGCATATCAGTCAGACAGTTCTTGGCCAGAATAAGATGACAAATTAAACTTTATCATGATAGTCTGGCTGTGTAAGATTAGTGTCTGTTCATTTTTATGAGTAGATACAGTCATCTTTCCAAGTGTGCTAATGGTCTTCTGTAGGATGTTAGGGAAACTACAATTTGTCTGAAATTCCAAACTTCAGTGTGTTGAATCACCCACAAAAGTCCAGTATATGCAAGCTGAAAGGCGTAACTCAGGAAACACATGGCCACAAACAAACAGATGAACAATGCATTTCCTCTGGTTCTGCTTAACTCTGTTGCTACAGTATAAAAAGGATCAGCTGATTTGCCCATGCCACTACTTTAACGTCATGATAGGGAATTTGAGAGATGAAATGGGTCCTCTGACGCAACTGCTATCTCCCAAAGACAATATGTGGCCTGAGGGGCAAAGGCAGCTGATCCACAGTGCTCAGCCAAAACACTGCTGATAAACACATATGGACACTAGAGATTGGGACTTGCCTGGGAACCTTTCATAGCTAAATTGGAAAAAATATTAATCATGGTCTAAAGGTGTAAATGTTTTTGTCTACACAGACTTGCATTAACGATAAGTGGAGGAAATGTATACAAAATTTCAGAAGCATTTTTTTAAACATGCAATACAAAACTTTTGAATGGTGTTTACGTTGCATTGCGTTCACTTTTATAATGTTAAAGCATAACTTTAGGTACCTTTAGCTGTCTCATCAACAAAAACAAGACTGATTGCTTTACTGAAGGAGCTTCAGAAAAAGTGAGACAGTTGAAAGTGTGTCTGTCGTTAGGAAATGATTATTGATCAGTCTTACAGAAGCCCCCCCGGGGAGAACAACTGAGGGACAGATGGCCATCACCGAAACTCTTCTGAAGGACCTTTCATGATGTTTGACCACAAGACAAGATGTCAGAGTGATGTGTTTAACACACAATGGCCACAAAAAGTATTTGGACAGTTAAGTCACACTTAAAAAAAATGCATGAACGTCATTGCATTGGATCACAAAATATCAAAGAAAAATACATTCATGTTAAAGAAAACACAACTTTCAAGCAAACTATTTCATGAAAACCTTCATACATCCAATATAAGTCTCTAAAACACCATCTGAAGTCTTTAAAACTGACTAAAACAGTTAATTAGAGCAAAAACATGCAAGTCATCTAATGACCTTTTTAAGTGTACCTTAAAAGTTCCAATATTTTTTTTGTCCACTGTTCATACAAATTCATATCTGCCTTCCAGAGTTAATACTTTAGCCCTGTCTCACTTTAATCTCCTTAAACACATGCATATCCCCTGCTTGAACAGAGTGGGGTAACAAAGGATGGAGAGGGGTGACAGCATGGCATGCAGTCTCCAGAGGGTTTGACACTTACACTCCAACTATAGGCCTTCTTACAAAAGACCCATTGACGTGTTAAAGAGTAAACAGAAGTCCGGCTCATTGTCCTGCCAATGAGGCGCTCCCCACCTGACTGACGGCTCGTGCCAGAAGGAGTCAGTCAATAGAGTTTGTTTCCTACAAATGGTGCATTTGTTGAGTGTCCCTTTGAATGACACACACACACACACACACACACATACACACACACCCATGTGCTGAAAGGGCATAATTCTCCTTGGTGTAATCACTTGGGCCATAAATTCAGAAGCCTAATTACTATTGTCGCATAAGTACATGACAACATGCTTTGAGTTCAGTGTGTTTTTACAGTTTTTTCCTTGTTCGAGTCGCCAGTGCAATGAATGCATCTGAATAGTCCACTGATTGTGACCAATAATTGTTTCTGTGTAAATCAATATCATTGATTGGCTTCTATTAGCCAGACCAGGGGTCATGGGTGTCATCATGTTATGAAATGTAACACAATTGCATTAGACTGGTCACACATGGGCACACCAAGGGCAGCTGTTCATTTGGAATCACAGAAGCTCCATTAAAAAGTGTTCATTTTACAAAAAATACTGACGGTTCAGTGATGTTTAAAATTGTAATATCAGAATGTTTTAATATTTCCAAAGTACTTGGAAGTACAATGCACTGTATAAAATGTGTAAATAAAACAAATATTAGTGCTTAGAGTTTATTCAAAACGTCAATATGCCATGTTAGATTAAACATGCTTTTTGCTGTTTCTTTGTAATGATTTGTGAAATTTACAAGCAATTTCTGAGTAAAACTAAATATCACTTTTTTTTTCAAGTGCACTATTTTGTGAAATTCTGAGGTAAAATATTTTTGCACATGTGCAACAACCATTGAACTGTATAACCATATTAATCTCCACTTTTATGTCTCGAACAAAACCACAAGAAAAGGGGAAAAATCATTATGCTATGTAATTGCACAGAGGCCATAATTACACAAAATGGTGCTACCTCGGCTGAGAGAAAGATGAGGATGAAGAGGAGAGCAGACAAACAGACAGGAAATGAAACCGTGAGGACTGGAGGTGTCTGGATTCATGCAGACAACTCAATGTTCAGCAGGGACTTTTCTGCAGCTTGATGTTTTCTTGCCTACGGCTAACAGAATGACGTTAAAATGTCAAGATTAAACAATAAAATTCCAGCTGCCTTGCATTTTTGTTTTAGGAAGATTTCTGCCATTTTGTGGGGCAGATTCTCACATTAACAAAGAGTATCATAAGTGAAATAGAATAAAAAATACAATCCCAATCAAAACATTTGTTTGTGTATGGATTCATGACCTATACTGTATGTAACTGACCCACATATTTTGTGATAAAAAACTAGGAACATGAGTAATTGGACAGCGACTATTCTGTTCCCCTCTCTCATGAGTTTCAGTTCTGCTTTCCATGATGTTGATGGAGATTGTGTTTAAATGCAATCACAAATAGTGTTAAAAAAACACTTCCCATGTTTTGAAAATTAACATGATGTGATCTTTCCTACTTAATTTTACATAAAGCATGGGTAGATAACTAGGAATGAATAGCAGATTAAGTAGCAACACATGGTCTAATCCATTTGTGCGAGATAACAGCTGCCTTGAATATTTATTCATGTGATTTGGCAGTCAATTCAAGAGCCACTAAAACACATGCAGCTCTCAACAAAATGTAAAGAAATTCTGTTAAAACATTCTTTCTCTCATGTTAACATTCTCATGTTAAAACATTCTTTCTGGAAACCTGGATTTCATTGTCTTGAAAAATCAAATGGCATAAATCATCCATAGTATTCAAAAGAATTGGAAGGGTCTGGAGCCCCCATTTTGGCACTGAGGTCTAAGTCTCATGGCCCTTTATCAGAATCCAGAGTTTGAGAGGATTGGAGAAACTTAATTTTTCGCCCCCCAAAAAAAAAACAAAAAAAAAAAAACGAAAGGGGTAACACTGTCGTTTTTTTTTCGGGTCGAAATTTTGAATTTTGATATCTCAGCTCTGGAAGGGTCTAGATCATTCATTTTTGCACTCAGGTCAAAGTCTCGTGGCCCTCTATCAGAATCCAGAGTTTTGAGAAGATTGGAGAAGCTTAATTTTTCGCCCGAAAAAAAAAACGAAAGGGGTACCACTGTCGTTTTTTTTTTGGGTCAAAATTTTGAGATTCGATATCTCAGCTCTGGAAGGGTCTAGAGCCTCCATTTTTGCACTCAGGTTCAAGTCTCGTGGCCCTCTATCAGAATCCAGAGTTTTGAGAAGATTGGAGAAACTTCATTTTTCTCCCGAAAAAAAAAAACGAAAGAGGTACCACTGACGTTTTTTTTTTCGGGTCGAAATTTTGAGATTCGATATCTCAGCTCTGGAAGGGTCTAGAGCCTCCATTTTTGCACTCAGGTTCAAGTCCCATGGCCCTCTATCAGAATCCAGAGTTTTGAGAAGATTGGAGAAACTTAATTTTTCGCCCGAAAAAAAAAACGAAAGGGGTACCACTGTCGTTTTTTTTTCGGGTCGAAATTTAGAATTTTGATATCTCAGCTCTTGAAGGGTCTAGATCATCCATTTTTGCACTCAGGTCAAAGTCTCACGGCCCTCTATCAGAATCCAGAGTTTTGTGAAGATTAGAGAAACTTAATTTTTCGCCCAAAAACGAAAAAAACGAAAGGGGTAACACTGTCGTTTTTTTTTCTGGTCGAAATTTTGATTTTCGATATCTCAGCTCTGGAAGGGTCTGGAGCCTCCATTATTGCACTCAGGTCTAAGTCTCATGGCCCTCTATCAGAATCCAGAGTTTTGAGAAGATTGGGGAAACTTAATTTTTCGCCAAAAAAAAAACAAAAACGTAAGGGGTAACACTGTCGTTTTTTTTTCTGGTTGAAATTTTGAGTTTCGATATCTCAGCTCTGGAAGGGTCTAAAGCCTCCATTTTTGCACTCAGGTCTAAGTCTCATGGCCCTCTATCAGAATCCACAGATTTGAGAAGATTGGGGAAACTTAATTTTTCGCCAAAAAAAAAAACCGTAAGGGGTAACACTGTCGGGTTTTTTTCGGGTCGAAATTTTGAATTTTGATATCTCAGCTCTGGAAGGGTCTAGAGCCTCCATTTTTGCACTCAGGTCAAAGTCTCACAGCCCTCTATCATAATCCAGAGTTTTGAGAAGATTGGAGAAACTTAATTTTTCGCCCAAAAATGAAAAAAAACGAAAGGGGTAACATTGTCATTTTTTTTTCCGGTCGAAATTTTGAATTTCGATATCTCAGCTCTGGAAGGGTCTAGAGCCTCCATTTTTGCACTCAGGTCAAAGTCTCGTAGCCCTCTATCAGAATCCAGAGTTTTGAGAAGATTGGAGAAACTTAATTTTTCGCCCAAAAATGAAAAAAAAAACGAAAGGGGTAACACTGTCGTTTTTTTTTCGGGTCGAAATTTTGAATTTTGATATCTCAGCTCTGGAAGGGTCTAGATCATTCATTTTTGCACTCAGGTCAAAGTCTCGTGGCCCTCTATCAGAATCCAGAGTTTTGAGAAGATTGGAGAAACTTAATTTTTCGCCCAAAAATGAAAAAAAACGAAAGGGGTAACACTGTCGTTTTTTTTTCGGGTCGAAATTTAGAATTTTGATATCTCAGCTCTGGAAGGGTCTAGAGCCTCCATTTTTGCACTCAGGTCAAAGTCTCACAGCCCTCTATCATAATCCAGAGTTTTGAGAAGATTGGAGAAACTTAATTTTTCGCCCAAAAATGAAAAAAAACGAAAGGGGTAACACTGTCGTTTTTTTTTCGGGTCGAAATTTTGAATTTTGATATCTCAGCTCTGGAAGGGTCTAGATCATCCATTTTTGCACTCAGGTCAAAGTCTCGTGGCCCTCTATCAGAATCCAGAGTTTTGAGAAGATTGGAGAAACTTAATTTTTCGCCCAAAAATAAAAAAAACGAAAGGGGTAACACTGTCGTTTTTTTTTCGGGTCGAAATTTTGAATTTTGATATCTCAGCTCTGGAAGGGTCTAGATCATCCATTTTTGCACTCAGGTCAAAGTCTCACGACCCTCTGTCAGAATCCAGAGTTTTGTGAAGATTAGAGAAACTTAATTTTTCGCCCCAAAACGAAAAAAAACGAAAGGGGTAACACTGTCGTTTTTTTTTTCGGGTCGAAATTTTGAATTTTGATATCTCAGCTCTGGAAGGGTCTAGAGCCTCCATTTTTGCACTCAGGTCAAAGTCTCGTGGCCCTCTATCAGAATCCAGAGTTTTGAGAAGATTGGAGAAACTTAATTTTTCGCCCAAAAACGAAAAAAACGAAAGGGGTAACACTGTCGTTTTTTTTTCTGGTCGAAATTTTGATTTTCGATATCTCAGCTCTGGAAGGGTCTAGAGCCTCCATTATTGCACTCAGGTCTAAGTCTCATGGCCCTCTATCAGAATCCAGAGTTTTGAGAAGATTGGGGAAACTTAATTTTTCGCCAAAAAAAAACAAAAAACGTAAGGGGTAACACTGTCGGGTTTTTTTCGGGTCGAAATTTTGAATTTTGATATCTCAGCTCTGGAAGGGTCTAGAGCCTCCATTTTTGCACTCAGGTCAAAGTCTCACAGCCCTCTATCATAATCCAGAGTTTTGAGAAGATTGGAGAAACTTAATTTTTCGCCCAAAAATGAAAAAAAACGAAAGGGGTAACACTGTCGTTTTTTTTTCGGGTCGAAATTTTGAATTTTGATATCTCAGCTCTGGAAGGGTCTAGAGCCTCCATTTTTGCACTCAGGTCAAAGTCTCACAGCCCTCTATCATAATCCAGAGTTTTGAGAAGATTGGAGAAACTTAATTTTTCGCCCAAAAATGAAAAAAAACGAAAGGGGTAACACTGTCGTTTTTTTTTTCCGGTCGAAATTTTGAATTTTGATATCTCAGCTCTGGAAGGGTCTAGAGCCTCCATTTTTGCACTCAGGTCAAAGTCTCACAGCCCTCTATCATAATCCAGAGTTTTGAGAAGATTGGAGAAACTTAATTTTTCGCCCAAAAATGAAAAAAAACGAAAGGGGTAACACTGTCGTTTTTTTTTCGGGTCGAAATTTTGAATTTTGATATCTCAGCTCTGGAAGGGTCTAGATCATCCATTTTTGCACTCAGGTCAAAGTCTCACGACCCTCTGTCAGAATCCAGAGTTTTGTGAAGATTAGAGAAACTTAATTTTTCGCCCCAAAACAAAAAAAAACGAAAGGGGTAACACTGTCGTTTTTTTTTTCGGGTCGAAATTTTGAATTTTGATATCTCAGCTCTGGAAGGGTCTAGATCATCCATTTTTGCACTCAGGTCAAAGTCTCGTGGCCCTCTATCAGAATCCAGAGTTTTGAGAAGATTGGAGAAACTTAATTTTTCGCCCAAAAATAAAAAAAACGAAAGGGGTAACACTGTCGTTTTTTTTTTCGGGTCGAAATTTAGAATTTTGATATCTCAGCTCTGGAAGGGTCTAGATCATCCATTTTTGCACTCAAGTCAAAGTCTCACGACCCTCTGTCAGAATCCAGAGTTTTGTGAAGATTAGAGAAACTTAATTTTTCGCCCCAAAACAAAAAAAAACGAAAGGGGTAACACTGTCGTTTTTTTTTTCGGGTCGAAATTTTGAATTTTGATATCTCAGCTCTGGAAGGGTCTAGAGCCTCCATTTTTGCACTCAGGTCAAAGTCTCGTGGCCCTCTATCAGAATCCAGAGTTTTGAGAAGATTGGAGAAACTTAATTTTTCGCCCAAAAATAAAAAAAAACGAAAGGGGTAACACTGTCGTTTTTTTTTCGGGTCGAAATTTAGAATTTTGATATCTCAGCTCTGGAAGGGTCTAGATCATCCATTTTTGCACTCAGGTCAAAGTCTCACAGCCCTCTATCATAATCCAGAGTTTTGAGAAGATTGGAGAAACTTAATTTTTCGCCCAAAAATGAAAAAAAACGAAAGGGGTAACACTGTCGTTTTTTTTTCCGGTCGAAATTTTGAATTTTGATATCTCAGCTCTGGAAGGGTCTAGAGCCTCCATTTTTGCACTCAGGTCAAAGTCTCACAGCCCTCTACCATAATCCAGAGTTTTGAGAAGATTGGAGAAACTTAATTTTTCGCCCAAAAATGAAAAATAACGAAAGGGGTAACACTGTCGTTTTTTTTTCGGGTCGAAATTTTGAATTTTGATATCTCAGCTCTGGAAGGGTCTAGATCATCCATTTTTGCACTCAGGTCAAAGTCTCGTGGCCCTCTATCAGAATCCAGAGTTTTGAGAAGATTGGAGGAACTTAATTTTTCGCCCAAAAATGAAAAAAAAAACGAAAGGGGTAACACTGTCGTTTTTTTTTGGGTCGAAATTTAGAATTTTGATATCTCAGCTCTGGAAGGGTCTAAATCATCCATTTTTGCACTCAGGTCAAAGTCTCACAGCCCTCTATCATAATCCAGAGTTTTGAAAAGATTGGAGAAACAAAATTTTTCGCCCGAAAACGAAAAAAAACAAAAGGGGTAACACTGTCGTTTTTTTTTCTGGTCGAAATTTTGATTTTCGATATCTCAGCTCTGGAAGGGTCTAGAGCCTCCATTTTTGCACTCAGGTCAAAGCCTCGTGGCCCTCTATCAGAATCCAGAGTTTTGAGAAGATTGGAGAAACTTAATTTTTCGCCCAAAAATGAAAAAAATGAAAGGGGTAACACTGTCGTTTTTTTTTTCGGGTCGAAATTTTGAATTTTGATATCTCAGCTCTGGAAGGGTCTAGAGCCTCCATTATTGCACTCAGGTCTAAGTCTCATGGCCCTCTATCAGAATCCAGAGTTTTGTGAAGATTAGAGAAACTTAATTTTTCGCCAAAAAAAACAACAAAAAACGTAAGGGGTAACACTGTCGTTTTTTTTTCTGGTTGAAATTTTGAGTTTCGATATCTCAGCTCTGGAAGGGTCTAAAGCCTCCATTTTTGCACTCAGGTCTAAGTCTCATGGCCCTCTATCAGAATCCACAGTTTTGAGAAGATTGGGGAAACTTAATTTTTCGCCAAAAAAAAAAAAAAGTAAGGGGTAACACTGTCAGGTTTTTTTCGGGTCGAAATTTTGAATTTTGATATCTCAGCTCTGGAAGGGTCTAGAGCCTCCATTTTTGCACTCAGGTCAAAGTCTCACAGCCCTCTATCATAATCCAGAGTTTTGAGAAGATTGGAGAAACTTAATTTTTCGCCCAAAAATGAAAAAAAACGAAAGGGGTAACACTGTCGTTTTTTTTTCCGGTCGAAATTTTGAATTTTGATATCTCAGCTCTGGAAGGGTCTAGAGCCTCCATTTTTGCACTCAGGTCAAAGTCTCACAGCCCTCTATCATAATCCAGAGTTTTGAGAAGATTGGAGAAACTTAATTTTTCGCCCAAAAATGAAAAATAACGAAAGGGGTAACACTGTCGTTTTTTTTTCGGGTCGAAATTTTGAATTTTGATATCTCAGCTCTGGAAGGGTCTAGATCATCCATTTTTGCACTCAGGTCAAAGTCTCGTGGCCCTCTATCAGAATCCAGAGTTTTGAGAAGATTGGAGGAACTTAATTTTTCGCCCAAAAATGAAAAAAAAAAACGAAAGGGGTAACACTGTCGTTTTTTTTTTGGGTCGAAATTTAGAATTTTGATATCTCAGCTCTGGAAGGGTCTAAATCATCCATTTTTGCACTCAGGTCAAAGTCTCACAGCCCTCTATCATAATCCAGAGTTTTGAAAAGATTGGAGAAACAAAATTTTTCGCCCGAAAACGAAAAAAAACAAAAGGGGTAACACTGTCGTTTTTTTTTCTGGTCGAAATTTTGATTTTCGATATCTCAGCTCTGGAAGGGTCTAGAGCCTCCATTTTTGCACTCAGGTCAAAGTCTCACAGCCCTCTATCATAATCCAGAGTTTTGAGAAGATTGGAGAAACTTAATTTTTCGCCCAAAAATGAAAAAAAACGAAAGGGGTAACACTGTCGTTTTTTTTTCCGGTCGAAATTTTGAATTTCGATATCTCAGCTCTGGAAGGGTCTAGAGCCTCAATTTTTGCACTCAGGTCAAAGTCTCGTAGCCCTCTATCAGAATCCAGAGTTTTGAGAAGATTGGAGAAACTTAATTTTTCGCCCAAAAATGAAAAAAAACGAAAGGGGTAACACTGTCGTTTTTTTTTTCGGGTCGAAATTTAGAATTTTGATATCTCAGCTCTGGAAGGGTCTAGAGCCTCCATTTTTGCACTCAGGTCAAAGTCTCACAGCCCTCTATCATAATCCAGAGTTTTGAGAAGATTGGAGAAACTTAATTTTTCGCCCAAAAATGAAAAAAAACGAAAGGGGTAACACTGTCGTTTTTTTTTCGGGTCGAAATTTTGAATTTTGATATCTCAGCTCTGGAAGGGTCTAGATCATCCATTTTTGCACTCAGGTCAAAGTCTCGTGGCCCTCTATCAGAATCCAGAGTTTTGAGAAGATTGGAGAAACTTAATTTTTCGCCCAAAAATAAAAAAAACGAAAGGGGTAACACTGTCGTTTTTTTTTCGGGTCGAAATTTAGAATTTTGATATCTCGGCTCTGGAAGGGTCTAGAGCCTCCATTATTGCACTCAGGTCTAAGTCTCATGGCCCTCTATCAGAATCCAGAGTTTTGTGAAGATTAGAGAAACTTAATTTTTCGCCAAAAAAAAAACAAAAAACGTAAGGGGTAACACTGTCGTTTTTTTTTCTGGTTGAAATTTTGAGTTTCGATATCTCAGCTCTGGAAGGGTCTAAAGCCTCCATTTTTGCACTCAGGTCTAAGTCTCATGGCCCTCTATCAGAATCCACAGTTTTGAAAAGATTGGGGAAACTTAATTTTTCGCCAAAAAAAAAAAAAACGTAAGGGGTAACACTGTCGGGTTTTTTTCGGGTCGAAATTTTGAATTTTGATATCTCAGCTCTGGAAGGGTCTAGAGCCTCCATTTTTGCACTCAGGTCAAAGTCTCACAGCCCTCTATCATAATCCAGAGTTTTGAGAAGATTGGAGAAACTTAATTTTTCGCCCAAAAATGAAAAAAAAAACGAAAGGGGTAACACTGTCGTTTTTTTTTCCGGTCGAAATTTTGAATTTTGATATCTCAGCTCTGGAAGGGTCTAGAGCCTCCATTTTTGCACTCAGGTCAAAGTCTCACAGCCCTCTATCATAATCCAGAGTTTTGAGAAGATTGGAGAAACTTAATTTTTCGCCCAAAAATGAAAAAAAACGAAAGGGGTAACACTGTCGTTTTTTTTTCGGGTCGAAATTTTGAATTTCGATATCTCAGCTCTGGAAGGGTCTAGATCATCCATTTTTGCACTCAGGTCAAAGTCTCGTGGCCCTCTATCAGAATCCAGAGTTTTGAGAAGATTGGAGAAACTTAATTTTTCGCCCAAAAATGAAAAAAAACGAAAGGGGTAACACTGTCGTTTTTTTTTCGGGTCGAAATTTAGAATTTTGATATCTCAGCTCTGGAAGGGTCTAGAGCCTCCATTTTTGCACTCAGGTCAAAGTCTCACAGCCCTCTATCATAATCCAGAGTTTTGAGAAGATTGGAGAAACTTAATTTTTCGCCCGAAAACGAAAAAAAAAACAAAAGGGGTAACACTGTCGTTTTTTTTTCTGGTCGAAATTTTGATTTTCGATATCTCAGCTCTGGAAGGGTCTAGAGCCTCCATTTTTGCACTCAGGTCAAAGCCTCGTGGCCCTCTATCAGAATCCAGAGTTTTGAGAAGATTGGAGAAACTTAATTTTTCGCCCAAAAATGAAAAAAATGAAAGGGGTAACACTGTCGTTTTTTTTTCGGGTCGAAATTTTGAATTTTGATATCTCAGCTCTGGAAGGGTCTAGAGCCTCCATTTTTGCACTCAGGTCAAAGTCTCACAGCCCTCTATCATAATCCAGAGTTTTGAGAAGATTGGAGAAACTTAATTTTTCGCCCAAAAATGAAAAAAAACGAAAGGGGTAACACTGTCGTTTTTTTTTCGGGTCGAAATTTTGAATTTTGATATCTCAGCTCCGGAAGGGTCTAGATCATCCATTTTTGCACTCAGGTCAAAGTCTCGTGGCCCTCTATCAGAATCCAGAGTTTTGAGAAGATTGGAGAAACTTAATTTTTCGCCCAAAAATAAAAAAAACGAAAGGGGTAACACTGTCGTTTTTTTTTCGGGTCGAAATTTAGAATTTTGATATCTCAGCTCTGGAAGGGTCTAGATCATCCATTTTTGCACTCAGGTCAAAGTCTCACGACCCTCTGTCAGAATCCAGAGTTTTGTGAAGATTAGAGAAACTTAATTTTTCGCCCCAAAACAAAAAAAAACGAAAGGGGTAACACTGTCGTTTTTTTTTTCGGGTCGAAATTTTGAATTTTGATATCTCAGCTCTGGAAGGGTCTAGAGCCTCCATTTTTGCACTCAGGTCAAAGTCTCGTGGCCCTCTATCAGAATCCAGAGTTTTGAGAAGATTGGAGAAACTTAATTTTTCGCCCAAAAATAAAAAAAACGAAAGGGGTAACACTGTCGTTTTTTTTTCGGGTCGAAATTTTGAATTTTGATATCTCAGCTCTGGAAGGGTCTAGAGCCTCCATTTTTGCACTCAGGTCAAAGTCTCGTGGCCCTCTATCAGAATCCAGAGTTTTGAGAAGATTGGAGAAACTTAATTTTTCGCCCAAAAATAAAAAAAACGAAAGGGGTAACACTGTCGTTTTTTTTTCGGGTCGAAATTTAGAATTTAGATATCTCGGCTCTGGAAGGGTCTAGAGCCTCCATTATTGCACTCAGGTCTAAGTCTCATGGCCCTCTATCAGAATCCAGAGTTTTGTGAAGATTAGAGAAACTTAATTTTTCGCCAAAAAAAAAACAAAAAACGTAAGGGGTAACACTGTCGTTTTTTTTTCTGGTTGAAATTTTGAGTTTCGATATCTCAGCTCTGGAAGGGTCTAAAGCCTCCATTTTTGCACTCAGGTCTAAGTCTCATGGCCCTCTATCAGAATCCACAGTTTTGAAAAGATTGGGGAAACTTAATTTTTCGCCAAAAAAAAAAAAAAACGTAAGGGGTAACACTGTCGGGTTTTTTTCGGGTCGAAATTTTGAATTTTGATATCTCAGCTCTGGAAGGGTCTAGAGCCTCCATTTTTGCACTCAGGTCAAAGTCTCACAGCCCTCTATCATAATCCAGAGTTTTGAGAAGATTGGAGAAACTTAATTTTTCGCCCAAAAATGAAAAAAAAAACGAAAGGGGTAACACTGTCGTTTTTTTTTCCGGTCGAAATTTTGAATTTTGATATCTCAGCTCTGGAAGGGTCTAGAGCCTCCATTTTTGCACTCAGGTCAAAGTCTCACAGCCCTCTATCATAATCCAGAGTTTTGAGAAGATTGGAGAAACTTAATTTTTCGCCCAAAAATGAAAAAAAACGAAAGGGGTAACACTGTCGTTTTTTTTTCGGGTCGAAATTTTGAATTTCGATATCTCAGCTCTGGAAGGGTCTAGATCATCCATTTTTGCACTCAGGTCAAAGTCTCGTGGCCCTCTATCAGAATCCAGAGTTTTGAGAAGATTGGAGAAACTTAATTTTTCGCCCAAAAATGAAAAAAAACGAAAGGGGTAACACTGTCGTTTTTTTTTCGGGTCGAAATTTAGAATTTTGATATCTCAGCTCTGGAAGGGTCTAGAGCCTCCATTTTTGCACTCAGGTCAAAGTCTCACAGCCCTCTATCATAATCCAGAGTTTTGAGAAGATTGGAGAAACTTAATTTTTCGCCCGAAAACGAAAAAAAACAAAAGGGGTAACACTGTCGTTTTTTTTTTCTGGTCGAAATTTTGATTTTCGATATCTCAGCTCTGGAAGGGTCTAGAGCCTCCATTTTTGCACTCAGGTCAAAGCCTCGTGGCCCTCTATCAGAATCCAGAGTTTTGAGAAGATTGGAGAAACTTAATTTTTCGCCCAAAAATGAAAAAAAATGAAAGGGGTAACACTGTCGTTTTTTTTTCGGGTCGAAATTTTGAATTTTGATATCTCAGCTCTGGAAGGGTCTAGAGCCTCCATTTTTGCACTCAGGTCAAAGTCTCACAGCCCTCTATCATAATCCAGAGTTTTGAGAAGATTGGAGAAACTTAATTTTTCGCCCAAAAATGAAAAAAAACGAAAGGGGTAACACTGTCGTTTTTTTTTCGGGTCGAAATTTTGAATTTTGATATCTCAGCTCCGGAAGGGTCTAGATCATCCATTTTTGCACTCAGGTCAAAGTCTCGTGGCCCTCTATCAGAATCCAGAGTTTTGAGAAGATTGGAGAAACTTAATTTTTCGCCCAAAAATAAAAAAAACGAAAGGGGTAACACTGTCGTTTTTTTTTCGGGTCGAAATTTAGAATTTTGATATCTCAGCTCTGGAAGGGTCTAGATCATCCATTTTTGCACTCAGGTCAAAGTCTCACGACCCTCTGTCAGAATCCAGAGTTTTGTGAAGATTAGAGAAACTTAATTTTTCGCCCCAAAACAAAAAAAAAACGAAAGGGGTAACACTGTCGTTTTTTTTTCGGGTCGAAATTTTGAATTTTGATATCTCAGCTCTGGAAGGGTCTAGAGCCTCCATTTTTGCACTCAGGTCAAAGTCTCGTGGCCCTCTATCAGAATCCAGAGTTTTGAGAAGATTGGAGAAACTTAATTTTTCGCCCAAAAATAAAAAAAACGAAAGGGGTAACACTGTCGTTTTTTTTTCGGGTCGAAATTTTGAATTTTGATATCTCAGCTCTGGAAGGGTCTAGAGCCTCCATTTTTGCACTCAGGTCAAAGTCTCACAGCCCTCTATCATAATCCAGAGTTTTGAGAAGATTGGAGAAACTTAATTTTTCGCCCAAAAATGAAAAAAAACGAAAGGGGTAACACTGTCGTTTTTTTTTCGGGTCGAAATTTTGAATTTTGATATCTCAGCTCTGGAAGGGTCTAGATCATCCATTTTTGCACTCAGGTCAAAGTCTCGTGGCCCTCTATCAGAATCCAGAGTTTTGAGAAGATTGGAGAAACTTAATTTTTCGCCCAAAAATGAAAAAAAAAAACGAAAGGGGTAACACTGTCGTTTTTTTTTGGGTCGAAATTTTGAATTTCGATATCTCAGCTCTGGAAGGGTCTAGATCATCCATTTTTGCACTCAGGTCAAAGTCTCGTGGCCCTCTATCAGAATCCAGAGTTTTGAGAAGATGGGAGAAACTTAATTTTTCGCCCAAAAATGAAAAAAAACGAAAGGGGTAACACTGTCGTTTTTTTTTCGGGTCGAAATTTTGAATTTTGATATCTCAGCTCTGGAAGGGTCTAGAGCCTCCATTATTGCACTCAGGTCTAAGTCTCATGGCCCTCTATCAGAATCCAGAGTTCTGTGAAGATTAGAGAAACTTAATTTTTCGCCAAAAAAAACAACAAAAAACGTAAGGGGTAACACTGTCGTTTTTTTTTCTGGTTGAAATTTTGAGTTTCGATATCTCAGCTCTGGAAGGGTCTAAAGCCTCCATTTTTGCACTCAGGTCTAAGTCTCATGGCCCTCTATCAGAATCCACAGTTTTGAGAAGATTGGGGAAACTTAATTTTTCGCCAAAAAAAAAAAAAAGTAAGGGGTAACACTGTCAGGTTTTTTTCGGGTCGAAATTTTGAATTTTGATATCTCAGCTCTGGAAGGGTCTAGAGCCTCCATTTTTGCACTCAGGTCAAAGTCTCACAGCCCTCTATCATAATCCAGAGTTTTGAGAAGATTGGAGAAACTTAATTTTTCGCCCAAAAATGAAAAAAAACGAAAGGGGTAACACTGTCGTTTTTTTTTCCGGTCGAAATTTTGAATTTTGATATCTCAGCTCTGGAAGGGTCTAGAGCCTCCATTTTTGCACTCAGGTCAAAGTCTCACAGCCCTCTATCATAATCCAGAGTTTTGAGAAGATTGGAGAAACTTAATTTTTCGCCCAAAAATGAAAAATAACGAAAGGGGTAACACTGTCGTTTTTTTTTCGGGTCGAAATTTTGAATTTTGATATCTCAGCTCTGGAAGGGTCTAGATCATCCATTTTTGCACTCAGGTCAAAGTCTCGTGGCCCTCTATCAGAATCCAGAGTTTTGAGAAGATTGGAGGAACTTAATTTTTCGCCCAAAAATGAAAAAAAAAACGAAAGGGGTAACACTGTCGTTTTTTTTTTGGGTCGAAATTTAGAATTTTGATATCTCAGCTCTGGAAGGGTCTAAATCATCCATTTTTGCACTCAGGTCAAAGTCTCACAGCCCTCTATCATAATCCAGAGTTTTGAAAAGATTGGAGAAACAAAATTTTTCGCCCGAAAACGAAAAAAAACAAAAGGGGTAACACTGTCGTTTTTTTTTCTGGTCGAAATTTTGATTTTCGATATCTCAGCTCTGGAAGGGTCTAGAGCCTCCATTTTTGCACTCAGGTCAAAGCCTCGTGGCCCTCTATCAGAATCCAGAGTTTTGAGAAGATTGGAGAAACTTAATTTTTCGCCCAAAAATGAAAAAAATGAAAGGGGTAACACTGTCGTTTTTTTTTACGGGTCGAAATTTTGAATTTTGATATCTCAGCTCTGGAAGGGTCTAGAGCCTCCATTTTTGCACTCAGGTCAAAGTCTCACAGCCCTCTATCATAATCCAGAGTTTTGAGAAGATTGGAGAAACTTAATTTTTCGCCCAAAAATGAAAAAAAACGAAAGGGGTAACACTGTCGTTTTTTTTTCGGGTCGAAATTTAGAATTTTGATATCTCAGCTCTGGAAGGGTCTAGATCATCCATTTTTGCACTCAGGTCAAAGTCTCGTGGCCCTCTATCAGAATCCAGAGTTTTGAGAAGATTGGAGAAACTTAATTTTTCGCCCAAAAATAAAAAAAACGAAAGGGGTAACACTGTCGTTTTTTTTTTCGGGTCGAAATTTAGAATTTTGATATCTCAGCTCTGGAAGGGTCTAGATCATCCATTTTTGCACTCAGGTCAAAGTCTCACGACCCTCTGTCAGAATCCAGAGTTTTGTGAAGATTAGAGAAACTTAATTTTTCGCCCCAAAACAAAAAAAAACGAAAGGGGTAACACTGTCGTTTTTTTTTTCGGGTCGAAATTTTGAATTTTGATATCTCAGCTCTGGAAGGGTCTAGAGCCTCCATTTTTGCACTCAGGTCAAAGTCTCGTGGCCCTCTATCAGAATCCAGAGTTTTGAGAAGATTGGAGAAACTTAATTTTTCGCCCAAAAATAAAAAAAAACGAAAGGGGTAACACTGTCGTTTTTTTTTCGGGTCGAAATTTAGAATTTTGATATCTCAGCTCTGGAAGGGTCTAGATCATCCATTTTTGCACTCAGGTCAAAGTCTCACAGCCCTCTATCATAATCCAGAGTTTTGAGAAGATTGGAGAAACTTAATTTTTCGCCCAAAAATGAAAAAAAACGAAAGGGGTAACACTGTCGTTTTTTTTTCCGGTCGAAATTTTGAATTTTGATATCTCAGCTCTGGAAGGGTCTAGAGCCTCCATTTTTGCACTCAGGTCAAAGTCTCACAGCCCTCTATCATAATCCAGAGTTTTGAGAAGATTGGAGAAACTTAATTTTTCGCCCAAAAATGAAAAATAACGAAAGGGGTAACACTGTCGTTTTTTTTTCGGGTCGAAATTTTGAATTTTGATATCTCAGCTCTGGAAGGGTCTAGATCATCCATTTTTGCACTCAGGTCAAAGTCTCGTGGCCCTCTATCAGAATCCAGAGTTTTGAGAAGATTGGAGGAACTTAATTTTTCGCCCAAAAATGAAAAAAAAAAACGAAAGGGGTAACACTGTCGTTTTTTTTTGGGTCGAAATTTAGAATTTTGATATCTCAGCTCTGGAAGGGTCTAAATCATCCATTTTTGCACTCAGGTCAAAGTCTCACAGCCCTCTATCATAATCCAGAGTTTTGAAAAGATTGGAGAAACAAAATTTTTCGCCCGAAAACGAAAAAAAACAAAAGGGGTAACACTGTCGTTTTTTTTTCTGGTCGAAATTTTGATTTTCGATATCTCAGCTCTGGAAGGGTCTAGAGCCTCCATTTTTGCACTCAGGTCAAAGCCTCGTGGCCCTCTATCAGAATCCAGAGTTTTGAGAAGATTGGAGAAACTTAATTTTTCGCCCAAAAATGAAAAAAATGAAAGGGGTAACACTGTCGTTTTTTTTTTCGGGTCGAAATTTTGAATTTTGATATCTCAGCTCTGGAAGGGTCTAGAGCCTCCATTTTTGCACTCAGGTCAAAGTCTCACAGCCCTCTATCATAATCCAGAGTTTTGAGAAGATTGGAGAAACTTAATTTTTCGCCCAAAAATGAAAAAAAACGAAAGGGGTAACACTGTCGTTTTTTTTTCGGGTCGAAATTTTGAATTTTGATATCTCAGCTCTGGAAGGGTCTAGATCATCCATTTTTGCACTCAGGTCAAAGTCTCGTGGCCCTCTATCAGAATCCAGAGTTTTGAGAAGATTGGAGAAACTTAATTTTTCGCCCAAAAATAAAAAAAACGAAAGGGGTAACACTGTCGTTTTTTTTTTCGGGTCGAAATTTAGAATTTTGATATCTCAGCTCTGGAAGGGTCTAGATCATCCATTTTTGCACTCAGGTCAAAGTCTCGTGGCCCTCTATCAGAATCCAGAGTTTTGAGAAGATTGGAGAAACTTAATTTTTCGCCCAAAAATAAAAAAAACGAAAGGGGTAACACTGTCGTTTTTTTTTCGGGTCGAAATTTAGAATTTTGATATCTCGGCTCTGGAAGGGTCTAGAGCCTCCATTATTGCACTCAGGTCTAAGTCTCATGGCCCTCTATCAGAATCCAGAGTTTTGTGAAGATTAGAGAAACTTAATTTTTCGCCAAAAAAAAAAACAAAAAACGTAAGGGGTAACACTGTCGTTTTTTTTTCTGGTTGAAATTTTGAGTTTCGATATCTCAGCTCTGGAAGGGTCTAAAGCCTCCATTTTTGCACTCAGGTCTAAGTCGCATGGCCCTCTATCAGAATCCACAGTTTTGAAAAGATTGGGGAAACTTAATTTTTCGCCAAAAAAAAAAAAAAACGTAAGGGGTAACACTGTCGGGTTTTTTTCGGGTCGAAATTTTGAATTTTGATATCTCAGCTCTGGAAGGGTCTAGAGCCTCCATTTTTGCACTCAGGTCAAAGTCTCACAGCCCTCTATCATAATCCAGAGTTTTGAGAAGATTGGAGAAACTTAATTTTTCGCCCAAAAATGAAAAAAAAAACGAAAGGGGTAACACTGTCGTTTTTTTTTCCGGTCGAAATTTTGAATTTTGATATCTCAGCTCTGGAAGGGTCTAGAGCCTCCATTTTTGCACTCAGGTCAAAGTCTCACAGCCCTCTATCATAATCCAGAGTTTTGAGAAGATTGGAGAAACTTAATTTTTCGCCCAAAAATGAAAAAAAACGAAAGGGGTAACACTGTCGTTTTTTTTTCGGGTCGAAATTTTGAATTTCGATATCTCAGCTCTGGAAGGGTCTAGATCATCCATTTTTGCACTCAGGTCAAAGTCTCGTGGCCCTCTATCAGAATCCAGAGTTTTGAGAAGATTGGAGAAACTTAATTTTTCGCCCAAAAATGAAAAAAAACGAAAGGGGTAACACTGTCGTTTTTTTTTCGGGTCGAAATTTAGAATTTTGATATCTCAGCTCTGGAAGGGTCTAGAGCCTCCATTTTTGCACTCAGGTCAAAGTCTCACAGCCCTCTATCATAATCCAGAGTTTTGAGAAGATTGGAGAAACTTAATTTTTCGCCCGAAAACGAAAAAAAACAAAAGGGGTAACACTGTCGTTTTTTTTTCTGGTCGAAATTTTGATTTTCGATATCTCAGCTCTGGAAGGGTCTAGAGCCTCCATTTTTGCACTCAGGTCAAAGCCTCGTGGCCCTCTATCAGAATCCAGAGTTTTGAGAAGATTGGAGAAACTTAATTTTTCGCCCAAAAATAAAAAAAACGAAAGGGGTAACACTGTCGTTTTTTTTTCGGGTCGAAATTTAGAATTTTGATATCTCAGCTCTGGAAGGGTCTAGATCATCCATTTTTGCACTCAGGTCAAAGTCTCACGACCCTCTGTCAGAATCCAGAGTTTTGTGAAGATTAGAGAAACTTAATTTTTCGCCCCAAAACAAAAAAAAACGAAAGGGGTAACACTGTCGTTTTTTTTTTCGGGTCGAAATTTTGAATTTTGATATCTCAGCTCTGGAAGGGTCTAGAGCCTCCATTTTTGCACTCAGGTCAAAGTCTCGTGGCCCTCTATCAGAATCCAGAGTTTTGAGAAGATTGGAGAAACTTAATTTTTCGCCCAAAAATAAAAAAAACGAAAGGGGTAACACTGTCGTTTTTTTTTCGGGTCGAAATTTTGAATTTTGATATCTCAGCTCTGGAAGGGTCTAGAGCCTCCATTTTTGCACTCAGGTCAAAGTCTCACAGCCCTCTATCATAATCCAGAGTTTTGAGAAGATTGGAGAAACTTAATTTTTCGCCCAAAAATGAAAAAAAACGAAAGGGGTAACACTGTCGTTTTTTTTTCCGGTCGAAATTTTGAATTTCGATATCTCAGCTCTGGAAGGGTCTAGAGCCTCCATTTTTGCACTCAGGTCAAAGTCTCGTAGCCCTCTATCAGAATCCAGAGTTTTGAGAAGATTGGAGAAACTTAATTTTTCGCCCAAAAATGAAAAAAAACGAAAGGGGTAACACTGTCGTTTTTTTTTCGGGTCGAAATTTTGAATTTTGATATCTCAGCTCTGGAAGGGTCTAGATCATCCATTTTTGCACTCAGGTCAAAGTCTCGTGGCCCTCTATCAGAATCCAGAGTTTTGAGAAGATTGGAGAAACTTAATTTTTCGCCCAAAAATAAAAAAAACGAAAGGGGTAACACTGTCGTTTTTTTTTCGGGTCGAAATTTAGAATTTTGATATCTCGGCTCTGGAAGGGTCTAGAGCCTCCATTATTGCACTCAGGTCTAAGTCTCATGGCCCTCTATCAGAATCCAGAGTTTTGTGAAGATTAGAGAAACTTAATTTTTCGCCAAAAAAAAAACAAAAAACGTAAGGGGTAACACTGTCGTTTTTTTTTCTGGTTGAAATTTTGAGTTTCGATATCTCAGCTCTGGAAGGGTCTAAAGCCTCCATTTTTGCACTCAGGTCTAAGTCTCATGGCCCTCTATCAGAATCCACAGTTTTGAAAAGATTGGGGAAGCTTAATTTTTCGCCAAAAAAAAAAAACGTAAGGGGTAACACTGTCGGGTTTTTTTCGGGTCGAAATTTTGAATTTTGATATCTCAGCTCTGGAAGGGTCTAGAG
This sequence comes from Pimephales promelas, assembly GCF_988280905.1. Classification (NCBI taxonomy): domain Eukaryota; kingdom Metazoa; phylum Chordata; class Actinopteri; order Cypriniformes; family Leuciscidae; genus Pimephales; species Pimephales promelas. The sequence continues at coordinate 35,706,511 of NC_142776.1, read as the reverse complement.
CCTCCATTTTTGCACTCAGGTCAAAGTCTCACAGCCCTCTATCATAATCCAGAGTTTTGAGAAGATTGGAGAAACTTAATTTTTCGCCCAAAAATGAAAAAAAAAACGAAAGGGGTAACACTGTCGTTTTTTTTTCCGGTCGAAATTTTGAATTTTGATATCTCAGCTCTGGAAGGGTCTAGAGCCTCCATTTTTGCACTCAGGTCAAAGTCTCACAGCCCTCTATCATAATCCAGAGTTTTGAGAAGATTGGAGAAACTTAATTTTTCGCCCAAAAATGAAAAAAAACGAAAGGGGTAACACTGTCGTTTTTTTTTCGGGTCGAAATTTTGAATTTCGATATCTCAGCTCTGGAAGGGTCTAGATCATCCATTTTTGCAATCAGGTCAAAGTCTCGTGGCCCTCTATCAGAATCCAGAGTTTTGAGAAGATTGGAGAAACTTAATTTTTCGCCCCAAAAATGAAAAAAATGAAAGGGGTAACACTGTCGTTTTTTTTTTCGGGTCGAAATTTTGAATTTTGATATCTCAGCTCTGGAAGGGTCTAGAGCCTCCATTTTTGCACTCAGGTCAAAGTCTCACAGCCCTCTATCATAATCCAGAGTTTTGAGAAGATTGGAGAAACTTAATTTTTCGCCCAAAAATGGAAAAAAGGGGTAACACTGTCGTTTTTTTTTTCGGGTCGAAATTTTGAATTTTGATATCTCAGCTCTGGAAGGGTCTAGATCATCCATTTTTGCACTCAGGTCAAAGTCTTGTGGCCCTCTATCAGAATCCAGAGTTTTGAGAAGATTGGAGAAACTTAATTTTTCGCCCAAAAATAAAAAAAACGAAAGGGGTAACACTGTCGTTTTTTTTTCGGGTCGAAATTTAGAATTTTGATATCTCAGCTCTGGAAGGGTCTAGATCATCCATTTTTGCACTCAGGTCAAAGTCTCACGACCCTCTGTCAGAATCCAGAGTTTTGTGAAGATTAGAGAAACTTAATTTTTCGCCCCAAAACGAAAAAAAACGAAAGGGGTAACACTGTCGTTTTTTTTTTCGGGTCGAAATTTTGAATTTTGATATCTCAGCTCTGGAAGGGTCTAGAGCCTCCATTTTTGCACTCAGGTCAAAGTCTCGTGGCCCTCTATCAGAATCCAGAGTTTTGAGAAGATTGGAGAAACTTAATTTTTCGCCCAAAAACGAAAAAAACGAAAGGGGTAACACTGTCGTTTTTTTTTCTGGTCGAAATTTTGATTTTCGATATCTCAGCTCTGGAAGGGTCTAGAGCCTCCATTTTTGCACTCAGGTCAAAGTCTCACAGCCCTCTATCATAATCCAGAGTTTTGAGAAGATTGGAGAAACTTAATTTTTCGCCCAAAAATGAAAAAAAACGAAAGGGGTAACACTGTCGTTTTTTTTTTCGGGTCGAAATTTTGAATTTTGATATCTCAGCTCTGGAAGGGTCTAGAGCCTCCATTTTTGCACTCAGGTCAAAGTCTCACAGCCCTCTATCATAATCCAGAGTTTTGAGAAGATTGGAGAAACTTAATTTTTCGCCCAAAAATGAAAAATAACGAAAGGGGTAACACTGTCTTTTTTTTTCGGGTCGAAATTTTGAATTTTGAAATCTCAGCTCTGGAAGGGTCTAGATCATCCATTTTTGCACTCAGGTCAAAGTCTCGTGGCCCTCTATCAGAATCCAGAGTTTTGAGAAGATTGGAGGAACTTAATTTTTCGCCCAAAAATGAAAAAAAAAAAAACGAAAGGGGTAACACTGTCGTTTTTTTTTCGGGTCGAAATTTAGAATTTTGATATCTCAGCTCTGGAAGGGTCTAAATCATCCATTTTTGCACTCAGGTCAAAGTCTCACAGCCCTCTATCATAATCCAGAGTTTTGAAAAGATTGGAGAAACAAAATTTTTCGCCCGAAAACGAAAAAAAACAAAAGGGGTAACACTGTCGTTTTTTTTCGGGTTGAAATTTTGAGTTTCGATATCTCAGCTCTGGAAGGGTCTAAAGCCTCCATTTTTGCACTCAGGTCTAAGTCTCATGGCCCTCTATCAGAATCCAGAGTTTTGAGAAGATTGGGGAAACTTCATTTTTCGCCCCCACCCCAAAAAAACGTAAGGGGTAACACTGTCGTTTTTTTTTCTGGTCGAAATTTTGAATTTTGATATCTCAGCTCTGGAAGGGTCTAGAGCCTCCATTTTTGCACTCAGGTCAAAGTCTCACAGCCCTCTATCATAATCCAGAGTTTTGAGAAGATTGGAGAAACTTAATTTTTCGCCCAAAAATGAAAAAAAACGAAAGGGGTAACACTGTCGTTTTTTTTTCGGGTCGAAATTTTGAATTTTGATATCTCAGCTCTGGAAGGGTCTAGAACATCCATTTTTGCACTCAGGTCAAAGTCTCGTGGCCCTCTATCAGAATCCAGAGTTTTGAGAAGATTGGAGAAACTTAATTTTTCGCCCAAAAATAAAAAAAAAATGAAAGGGGTAACACTGTCGTTTTTTTTTCTGGTTGAATTTTTGAGTTTCGATATCTCAGCTCTGGAAGGGTCTAAAGCCTCCATTTTTGCACTCAGGTCTAAGTCTCATGGCCCTCTATCAGAATCCAGAGTTTTGAGAAGATTGGAGAAACTTAATTTTTCGCCCGAAAAAAAAACGAAAGGGGTACCACTGTGGGTTTTTTTTCGGGTCGAAATTTAGAATTTTGATATCTCAGCTCTGGAAGGGTCTAGATCATCCATTTTTGCACTCAGGTCAAAGTCTCACGGCCCTCTATCAGAATCCAGAGTTTTGTGAAGATTAGAGAAACTTAATTTTTCGCCAAAAAACGAAAAAAACGAAAGGGGTAACACTGTCGTTTTTTTTTCTGGTCGAAATTTTGATTTTCGATATCTCAGCTCTGGAAGGGTCTAGAGCCTCCATTATTGCACTCAGGTCTAAGTCTCACAGCCCTCTATCATAACCCAGAGTTTTGAGAAGATTGGAGAAACTTAATTTTTCGCCCAAAAATGGAAAAAAAACGAAAGGGGTAACACTGTCGTTTTTTTTTTCGGGTCGAAATTTTGAATTTTGATATCTCAGCTCTGGAAGGGTCTAGATCATCCATTTTTGCACTCAGGTCAAAGTCTCGTGGCCCTCTATCAGAATCCAGAGTTTTGAGAAGATTGGAGAAACTTAATTTTTCGCCCAAAAATAAAAAAAACGAAAGGGGTAACACTGTCGTTTTTTTTTCGGGTCGAAATTTAGAATTTTGATATCTCAGCTCTGGAAGGGTCTAGATCATCCATTTTTGCACTCAGGTCAAAGTCTCACGACCCTCTGTCAGAATCCAGAGTTTTGTGAAGATTAGAGAAACTTAATTTTTCGCCAAAAAACGAAAAAAACGAAAGGGGTAACACTGTCGTTTTTTTTTCTGGTCGAAATTTTGATTTTCGATATCTCAGCTCTGGAAGGGTCTAGAGCCTCCATTATTGCACTCAGGTCTAAGTCTCACAGCCCTCTATCATAACCCAGAGTTTTGAGAAGATTGGAGAAACTTAATTTTTCGCCCAAAAATGGAAAAAAAACGAAAGGGGTAACACTGTCGTTTTTTTTTTCGGGTCGAAATTTTGAATTTTGATATCTCAGCTCTGGAAGGGTCTAGATCATCCATTTTTGCACTCAGGTCAAAGTCTCGTGGCCCTCTATCAGAATCCAGAGTTTTGAGAAGATTGGAGAAACTTAATTTTTCGCCCAAAAATAAAAAAAACGAAAGGGGTAACACTGTCGTTTTTTTTTCGGGTCGAAATTTAGAATTTTGATATCTCAGCTCTGGAAGGGTCTAGATCATCCATTTTTGCACTCAGGTCAAAGTCTCACGACCCTCTGTCAGAATCCAGAGTTTTGTGAAGATTAGAGAAACTTAATTTTTCGCCCCAAAACGAAAAAAAACGAAAGGGGTAACACTGTCGTTTTTTTTTTCGGGTCGAAATTTTGAATTTTAATATCTCAGCTCTGGAAGGGTCTAGAGCCTCCATTTTTGCACTCAGGTCAAAGTCTCCTGGCCCTCTATCAGAATCCAGAGTTTTGAGAAGATTGGAGAAACTTAATTTTTCGCCCAAAAACGAAAAAAACGAAAGGGGTAACACTGTCGTTTTTTTTTCTGGTCGAAATTTTGATTTTCGATATCTCAGCTCTGGAAGGGTCTAGAGCCTCCATTATTGCACTCAGGTCTAAGTCTCATGGCCCTCTATCAGAATCCAGAGTTTTGAGAAGATTGGGGAAACTTAATTTATCGCCAAAAAAAAACAAAAAACGTAAGGGGTAACACTGTCGTTTTTTTTTCTGGTTGAAATTTTGAGTTTCGATATCTCAGCTCTGGAAGGGTCTAAAGCCTCCATTTTTGCACTCAGGTCTAAGTCTCATGGCCCTCTATCAGAATCCACAGTTTTGAGAAGATTGGGGAAACTTAATTTTTCGCCCAAAAATGAAAAAAAAACGTAAGGGGTAACACTGTCGGGTTATTTTCTGGTCGAAATTTTGAATTTTGATATCTCAGCTCTGGAAGGGTCTAGAGCCTCCATTTTTGCACTCAGGTCAAAGTCTCACAGCCCTCTATCATAATCCAGAGTTTTGAGAAGATTGGAGAAACTTAATTTTTCGCCCAAAAATGAAAAAAAACGAAAGGGGTAACACTGTCGTTTTTTTTTCGGGTCGAAATTTTGAATTTTGATATCTCAGCTCTGGAAGGGTCTAGAGCCTCCATTTTTGCACTCAGGTCAAAGTCTCACGACCCTCTATCATAATCCAGAGTTTTGAGAAGATTGGAGAAACTTAATTTTTCGCCCAAAAATGAAAAATAACGAAAGGGGTAACACTGTCTTTTTTTTTCGGGTCGAAATTTTTAATTTTGAAATCTCAGCTCTGGAAGGGTCTAGATCATCCATTTTTGCACTCAGGTCAAAGTCTCGTGGCCCTCTATCAGAATCCAGAGTTTTGAGAAGATTGGAGGAACTTAATTTTTCGCCCAAAAATGAAAAAAAAAAAAACGAAAGGGGTAACACTGTCGTTTTTTTTTTGGGTCGAAATTTAGAATTTTGATATCTCAGCTCTGGAAGGGTCTAAATCATCCATTTTTGCACTCAGGTCAAAGTCTCACAGCCCTCTATCATAATCCAGAGTTTTGAGAAGATTGGAGAAACTTAATTTTTCGCCCAAAAATGAAAAATAACGAAAGGGGTAACACTGTCTTTTTTTTTCGGGTCGAAATTTTGAATTTTGAAATCTCAGCTCTGGAAGGGTCTAGATCATCCATTTTTGCACTCAGGTCAAAGTCTCGTGGCCCTCTATCAGAATCCAGAGTTTTGAGAAGATTGGAGGAACTTAATTTTTCGCCCAAAAATGAAAAAAAAAAAACGAAAGGGGTAACACTGTCGTTTTTTTTTTGGGTCGAAATTTAGAATTTTGATATCTCAGCTCTGGAAGGGTCTAAATCATCCATTTTTGCACTCAGGTCAAAGTCTCACAGCCCTCTATCATAATCCAGAGTTTTGAAAAGATTGGAGAAACAAAATTTTTCGCCCGAAAACGAAAAAAAACAAAAGGGGTAACACTGTCGTTTTTTTTCGGGTTGAAATTTTGAGTTTCGATATCTCAGCTCTGGAAGGGTCTAAAGCCTCCATTTTTGCACTCAGGTCTAAGTCTCATGGCCCTCTATCAGAATCCAGAGTTTTGAGAAGATTGGGGAAACTTCATTTTTCGCCCCCACCCCAAAAAAACGTAAGGGGTAACACTGTCGTTTTTTTTTCTGGTCGAAATTTTGAATTTTGATATCTCAGCTCTGGAAGGGTCTAGAGCCTCCATTTTTGCACTCAGGTCAAAGTCTCACAGCCCTCTATCATAATCCAGAGTTTTGAGAAGATTGGAGAAACTTAATTTTTCGCCCAAAAATGAAAAAAAACGAAAGGGGTAACACTGTCGTTTTTTTTTCGGGTCGAAATTTTGAATTTTGATATCTCAGCTCTGGAAGGGTCTAGATCATCCATTTTTGCACTCAGGTCAAAGTCTCGTGGCCCTCTATCAGAATCCAGAGTTTTGAGAAGATTGGAGAAACTTAATTTTTCGCCCAAAAATAAAAAAAAAACGAAAGGGGTAACACTGTCGTTTTTTTTTCTGGTTGAATTTTTGAGTTTCGATATCTCAGCTCTGGAAGGGTCTAAAGCCTCCATTTTTGCACTCAGGTCTAAGTCTCATGGCCCTCTATCAGAATCCAGAGTTTTGAGAAGATTGGAGAAACTTAATTTTTCGCCCGAAAAAAAAACGAAAGGGGTACCACTGTGGTTTTTTTTTCGGGTCGAAATTTAGAATTTTGATATCTCAGCTCTGGAAGGGTCTAGATCATCCATTTTTGCACTCAGGTCAAAGTCTCACGGCCCTCTATCAGAATCCAGAGTTTTGTGAAGATTAGAGAAACTTAATTTTTCACCCAAAAACGAAAAAAACGAAAGGGGTAACACTGTCGTTTTTTTTTCTGGTCGAAATTTTGATTTTCGATATCTCAGCTCTGGAAGGGTCTAGAGCCTCCATTATTGCACTCAGGTCTAAGTCTCATGGCCCTCTATCAGAATCCAGAGTTTTGAGAAGATTGGGGAAACTTAATTTTTCGCCAAAAAAAAAAAAAAAACGTAAGGGGTAACACTGTCGTTTTTTTTTCTGGTTGAAATTTTGAGTTTCGATATCTCAGCTCTGGAAGGGTCTAAAGCCTCCATTTTTGCACTCAGGTCTAAGTCTCATGGCCCTCTATCAGAATCCACAGATTTAAGAAGATTGGGGAAACTTAATTTTTCGCCAAAAAAAAAAACGTAAGGGGTAACACTGTCGGGTTTTTTTCGGGTCGAAATTTTGAATTTTGATATCTCAGCTCTGGAAGGGTCTAGAGCCTCCATTTTTGCACTCAGGTCAAAGTCTCACAGCCCTCTATCATAATCCAGAGTTTTGAGAAGATTGGAGAAACTTAATTTTTCGCCCAAAAATGAAAAAAAAACGAAAGGGGTAACACTGTCGTTTTTTTTTCCGGTCGAAATTTTGAATTTCGATATCTCAGCTCTGGAAGGGTCTAGAGCCTCCATTTTTGCACTCAGGTCAAAGTCTCGTAGCCCTCTATCAGAATCCAGAGTTTTGAGAAGATTGGAGAAACTTAATTTTTCGCCCAAAAATGAAAAAAAACGAAAGGGGTAACACTGTCGTTTTTTTTTCGGGTCGAAATTTAGAATTTTGATATCTCAGCTCTGGAAGGGTCTAGAGCCTCCATTTTTGCACTCAGGTCAAAGTCTCACAGCCCTCTATCATAATCCAGAGTTTTGAGAAGATTGGAGAAACTTAATTTTTCGCCCAAAAATGAAAAAAAAAAACGAAAGGGGTAACACTGTCGTTTTTTTTTTCGGGTCGAAATTTAGAATTTTGATATCTCAGCTCTGGAAGGGTCTAGAGCCTCCATTTTTGCACTCAGGTCAAAGTCTCACAGCCCTCTATCATAATCCAGAGTTTTGAGAAGATTGGAGAAACTTAATTTTTCGCCCAAAAATGGAAAAAAAACGAAAGGGGTAACACTGTCGTTTTTTTTTTCGGGTCGAAATTTTGAATTTTGATATCTCAGCTCTGGAAGGGTCTAGATCATCCATTTTTGCACTCAGGTCAAAGTCTCGTGGCCCTCTATCAGAATCCAGAGTTTTGAGAAGATTGGAGAAACTTAATTTTTTCGCCCAAAAATAAAAAAAACGAAAGGGGTAACACTGTCGTTTTTTTTTCGGGTCGAAATTTAGAATTTTGATATCTCAGCTCTGGAAGGGTCTAAATCATCCATTTTTGCACTCAGGTCAAAGTCTCACGACCCTCTGTCAGAATCCAGAGTTTTGTGAAGATTAGAGAAACTTAATTTTTCGCCCCAAAACGAAAAAAAACGAAAGGGGTAACACTGTCGTTTTTTTTTTCGGGTCGAAATTTTGAATTTTGATATCTCAGTTCTGGAAGGGTCTAGAGCCTCCATTTTTGCACTCAGGTCAAAGTCTCGTGGCCCTCTATCAGAATCCAGAGTTTTGAGAAGATTGGAGAAACTTAATTTTTCGCCCAAAAACGAAAAAAACGAAAGGGGTAACACTGTCGTTTTTTTTTCTGGTCGAAATTTTGATTTTCGATATCTCAGCTCTGGAAGGGTCTAGAGCCTCCATTATTGCACTCAGGTCTAAGTCTCATGGCCCTCTATCAGAATCCAGAGTTTTGAGAAGATTGGGGAAACTTAATTTTTCGCCAAAAAAAAACAAAAAACGTAAGGGGTAACACTGTCGTTTTTTTTTCTGGTTGAAATTTTGAGTTTCGATATCTCAGCTCTGGAAGGGTCTAAAGCCTCCATTTTTGCACTCAGGTCAAAGTCTCACAGCCCTCTATCATAATCCAGAGTTTTGAGAAGATTGGAGAAACTTAATTTTTCGCCCAAAAATGAAAAAAAACGAAAGGGGTAACACTGTCGTTTTTTTTTCGGGTCGAAATTTTGAATTTTGATATCTCAGCTCTGGAAGGGTCTAGAGCCTCCATTTTTGCACTCAGGTCAAAGTCTCACAGCCCTCTATCATAATCCAGAGTTTTGAGAAGATTGGAGAAACTTAATTTTTCGCCCAAAAATGAAAAATAACGAAAGGGGTAACACTGTCTTTTTTTTTCGGGTCGAAATTTTGAATTTTGATATCTCAGCTCTGGAAGGGTCTAGATCATCCATTTTTGCACTCAGGTCAAAGTCTCGTGGCCCTCTATCAGAATCCAGAGTTTTGAGAAGATTGGAGAAACTTAATTTTTCGCCCAAAAATAAAAAAAACGAAAGGGGTAACACTGTCGTTTTTTTTTTCGGGTCGAAATTTAGAATTTTGATATCTCAGCTCTGGAAGGGTCTAGATCATCCATTTTTGCACTCAGGTCAAAGTCTCACGACCCTCTGTCAGAATCCAGAGTTTTGTGAAGATTAGAGAAACTTAATTTTTCGCCCCAAAACAAAAAAAAAAAACGAAAGGGGTAACACTGTCGTTTTTTTTTTCGGGTTGAAATTTTGAATTTTGATATCTCAGCTCTGGAAGGGTCTAGAGCCTCCATTTTTGCACTCAGGTCAAAGTCTCGTGGCCCTCTATCAGAATCCAGAGTTTTGAGAAGATTGGAGAAACTTAATTTTTCGCCCAAAAATAAAAAAAACGAAAGGGGTAACACTGTCGTTTTTTTTTTCGGGTCGAAATTTAGAATTTTGATATCTCAGCTCTGGAAGGGTCTAGATCATCCATTTTTGCACTCAGGTCAAAGTCTCACAGCCCTCTATCATAATCCAGAGTTTTGAGAAGATTGGAGAAACTTAATTTTTCGCCCAAAAATGAAAAAAAAACGAAAGGGGTAACACTGTCGTTTTTTTTTCGGGTCGAAATTTTGAATTTTGATATCTCAGCTCTGGAAGGGTCTAGATCATCCATTTTTGCACTCAGGTCAAAGTCTCACGACCCTCTATCAGAATCCAGAGTTTTGTGAAGATTAGAGAAACTTAATTTTTCGCCCGAAAACGAAAAAAAACGAAAGGGGTAACACTGTCGTTTTTTTTTTGGGTCGAAATTTTTTAATTTTTGATATCTCAGCTCTGGAAGGGTCTAGAGCCTCCATTTTTGCACTCAGGTCAAAGTTTCGTGGCCCTCTATCAGAATCCAGAGTTTTGAGAAGATTGGAGAAACTTAATTTTTCGCCCAAAAAAGAAAAAAAAAGAAAGGGGTAACACTGTCGTTTTTTTTCGGGTCGAAATTTTGAATTTTGATATCGCAGCTCTGGAAGAGTCTAGAGCAGTGTTTCTCAAACTTTTTCAGCCCAAGGACCACTTTATCTTCCATTTTTTTCTGAGGACCACCTAACAAAATCCCACTCTAACACGCCCCCAAAAAACAAAAAAATTATAAGGATAAGCTAAATTTAAGTTTAAATTTAACTCGTAACTGAGCTTTGACTGATATAGGCTTTTCATTTTTTTGTCAGTGAAGAAAGTAAACATAGGGTCAACTGATATAGGTTGATTTTGCCTATGAATAATTTTTCTCAGACGCGTTTATTTACTGAAAGCTAAAGCTTGGTAATTAAGTTTATTAAATGCATTCACAATATGTATAGGCTACACATTTATTATTGTTTGTATGCCTAATACAGGGCCGTAGACAGGGCTTTATAATCAAAGAGGTCCTAAATTTGAGGTTGGTAGGGGCTTCACATTTTTTAGTTATCCGATATTTGCATTTTCAAGACGTTTGAAGACCAAAAAAAAGGATAGGAAATTGCTTTAAAACCATGTCAGTGGACAGTAGATTATTTGTCAAAATCTCTCCTCATCTCCATCACTCTTTCTTTTTTCCTCAGTCTCTTCACCACTTTCTCTTCCCCTCCGAAGGCTTAGCTTTGTACTAAAGGCTACAATTTGAATTATATTCTCAATATGTGAAGAGTTCAGATGCAAAAGCCTCTAAATGCCATTTGAAATTTTCTTCTTTAATGATGATTTTTTATCAAACTTGTATATTTAAGTTCAGTAATATCACTTAAATAACAATTAATAGGTAATTATCATAGCCATTTAAGTGAAATTACTGAACTTAAATATACAAGTTTGATAAAAATCATCATTAAAGAAGAAAATTTCAAATGGCATTTAGAGGCTTTTGCATCTGAACTCTTCATGTATAAATTCATTATTACTCATGTGCCTAAAATGATGAAAACGGCTTTGTTAATGTTTCTTGTCCCCTCACAACAATGACAGTAAACTAATTATTACATTACATGTCACGTTACTATTTTTTATTTACAAATTTTCAGTTCAAAATGGCGAAATTAGACAAAACTATATTAGTTTGCCTGATTATTTTTAGTCATTCTTTTAACATTTATGACCTAAAAAATATCAAATATGAAATGTTAAGTTTAGCTACATCTTACATCGCAATTGACCGTGCGCGTCGAGATGAACACGCACGCACACACACACACTGTCCTCTGTTTCTGACGTGCTCTCTGCTCTGCACTGCTGCGGATGGGGATGAAGAACGCGCCGAATCTTATTATAACAAGACGGAAGCGAACATGAATTCCTAGCCTACATTAATCACAAATTTGTAGGGGGGCTAGGCAGAAGTTTAGGGGGTCGGCCGACCCCTGCCATAGGAAATTGCGTCCGTGAAAATGACAGCAGCACTGAGTGCACCCGTCTCTGGCTCAGCGCCAGCCAACGCGGGGAAGCACATTTGAATTTAGCAGTTGATCATGTGATGCACTGATCATGTGATACTCCTCTGAAAATAAAGAGGAGTAAGAGTGGAAGCTCCAGTGGCTCAGTGGTTTGAGCAATGCTCCATCATGTGAAGGATTTTTGTTAAAATCCCAATCTTTGTGTTAAAATGCTTTATTTTCACTGGTTTTGTCCAAATAAAAAAGATATTACCCAAAATAAAAAGGAGTAAGAGTGGAAGCTCCAGTGGCTCAGTGGTTTGAGCGTTGCACCATCATGTGGAGGATTTGGGTTCAAATCCCATTCTTTGCATTAAAATTCTTTATTTTGAACGGTTTTGTCCAAATAAAAAAGACATGCCCCTCAAAAAAGAGGAGCAACAGTGGAAGCTCCAGTGGCTCAGTGGTTTGAGCATTGCTCCATTGGGTGGAGGATTTGGGTTCAAATCCCACTCATTGCATAAAAATGCTTTATTTTGAGCAGTTTTGTCCAAATAAGAAAGACATTCACCCCAAAAAAGAAGTGCAGCAGTAGAAGCTCCAGTGGCTCAGTGGTTTGAGAGTTGCTCCATCATGTGGAGGATTTGGGTTCAAATCCCACTCTTTGCGTTAAATGCTTTATTTTGAATGGTTTTGTCCAAATAAAAAAGACATGGCCCCCAAATAAAGAGGCGCAAGAGTGGAAGCTCCAGTGGCTCAGTGGTTTGAGCGTTGCACCATCATGTGGAGGATTTGGGTTCAAATCCCACTCTTTGCATTAAAATGCTTTATTTTGAATGGTTTTGTCCAAATATAAAAGACAAGCCCCCCAAATAAAGAGGAGCAAGAGTGGAAGCTCCAGTGGCTCAGTGGTTTGAGCGTTGCACCATCATGTGGAGGATTTGGGTTCAAATCCCACTCTTTGCATTAAAATGCTTTATTTTGAAAGGTTTTGTCCAAATAAAAAAGACATGCCCCCCAAAAAAGAGGTGCAGCAGTGGTAGCTCGAGTGGCTCAGTGGTTTGAGCGTTGCACCATCATGTGGAGGATATGGGTTCAAATCCCATTCTTTGCATTAAAATGCTTTATTTTGAACTTTTTTTTTCAAATAAAAAAGACATGTCCCCAAAATAAAGAGGAGTAAGATTGGAAGCTCCAGTGGCTTAGTGGTTTGAGCGTTGCTCCCTCATGTGGAGGATTTGGGTTCAAATCCCATTCTTTGCATTAAAATGCTTTATTTTCACTGGTTTTGTCCAAATAAAAAAGACATGGGCCCCAAAAAAGAGGAGCAATTGTGGAAGGTCCAGTGGCTCAGTGGTTTGAGCGTTGCTCCATCATGTGGAGGATATGGGTTAAAATCCCACTCTTTGCATTAAAATGCTTTATTTTGAACGTGTTTGTCCAAATAAAAAAGACATGCCCCCCAAAAAAGAGGAGCAATAGTGAAGATTAAGATAGAATAAGATTAAATAAAGATTAAGATTAAATAAAGAAGATTAAGAGTGGAAGCTCCAGAGGCTCAGTGGTTTGAGCATTGCTCCATCATGTGGAGGATTTGGATTGGAATCTCACTCTTTGTGTTATAATGCTTTAGTTTCACTGGTTTTGTCCAAATAAAAATGACATGCACCCCCCAAAAAAAGAAATATTCATGTGGAAGTACCAGTGGCTCAGTTGGTTGAGCGTTTTCTCCCCTGTCGGGAGGATCCCGGTTCCCGGAAGTGTGGATGCTTAGAGCAAAGGAGACACGACATCAAGTCTCGCTTGACTTTAAGTATTTAACTTACTAAGAAAGCTAGTTGAATTTCATAACTTGAAAAAGTTGATTAAATAATGTTAAAGAGTTATGGAAAACATATTTTGGCATACTTATTGATGATTTTATTATTATTATTTTTTACCTTGAAGGGACTAAAGCTGGTGAAAAGTGTGAAATTGACCTAAGTTTTGTTATTTTCACACTAGCCCTGCCAATTATTAAGCATACTGTGACTTTTACGGCCGAGCTTGGATTCCTGGGGGATATGTTTGCATGGAAAACATCTTAATTGAAAAAGTGTTTTCATGTGTCTTTTTACAGGCACATTGCTCTATGTTCATCAAATGGCATCATATTACATTCATGTTGATGACCATAGAAACAAACAAATTGCCGTAAACTAAAGGTTGTTTACTTTCCCCTCATAAGACATTCTCACCAAATTGTACTTATAACACAAAGATCTTGCCACCCGACAACAAAACATTGTTGACTTTGCAACTCTTTGAAGATTTTGAATCTGTTGATTAAGTAGACCTAAAAACATATAATTGGGGATGTTGAGTACACATTCCCTATTTACTTTCCCCTGGTCTTATTGGGCATTATTTTTCAGTGCATGTTATTCTAAAGAAAATATTTAAGTCAATACTGTGTACCATACTGTACAGTATGTTGCTTGGGGTCTCTAAAACAAAAAAACTGGACAAGGATTATACATTAATTTAATGATCAGTCTAATGATGCTTTTTCCATCAGGTACACACATGGGTTTAAGATGTGTTAATACAAACCAGAACTTTCACATCTAATTTAAAAGACTGATTGCAGAACCACTGCTGCACATGGAGGGAGAATTATGGGAAAACTCGTCATTCCTGCACTCAACACTGTGGGCAATGAAAATAACACGGCCTGTGGTCTGATTGATCCCAACTACCAAACTGAAAATCACTGCTGAGATAAAGAGTTCGGAGCCAAAAAACGACTGAAATCACTAGTGATGGGTGTATTTCTGGTCAAGAACCACTCACTTAAACAGAAAAAGAGCATTTGAAAGACATTTAACTGGCTAATCTGGGCGAAATAGCTGATCCCACAATAATAGCTTTCCAACTATCCATCCATGTCTTACCACCGGGAATAGTTCATATGACTGAACTCTCTTGGTGTGGTCTTGTGATGTCAGGCCAGGATGCGCGACTTTACTATATGCTCCGTATGAAGTATGGCTTAATGACTTCACCATGCAGACATATGGAAAGTATGCAGCATGCTGTTACTTCTAAAACAATGGCTTACTTTAGAAGGCCACACACATTTTTTTTGGCAATCATTCTGGTGCATGCCTATGAAAATGTACCATTTATTTGAATAAAAAACACTTTTTTTGTACTCAGCCATATACGATTGTTATAAAAAGAACATGTTTGAAGATCAGAAAAGAAGAAAGACTAAAGGCCAAAGTGGGTAAAGATCAAAGCTCAAGTACTAATGGCAATAGTGTTTATGTATGCAATTACAATCCTATTTTGCTAAGTAGGAGAGTACTAGAGTTTGTCAACAGAAAGGCACAAAGCTGCACAAGCCACATGTTGTTCAGCCTGATCAATCATTGCACACTACAATTACAGAACTATCATTTAAATTGAAAATTGAGTGTGAAGTAAGAGTAAGAGTGTGAAGTATATATGAACCGATGAGATCTACATGTGCACCGAGTTTCATATTATTACATGCAAGCGTGTTTGATTTATGGACCAAGTTTTTTCAGACCCCATTCCAGGGGGCGCTGTCGAGCCCCCCTGCCACACCCAGGTACCAGCTTCAGCCCTGCCCTGATGGCCGCGGGTTCTGACCTGTGTGCAAAGTTTCAAGAGTTTTCAAGCAGGTTAAGGGCCCCAAAAGTGCCCGAATAGTTGGAAAAAAATGTAAAAAATAAATATAGCTGCGAGCAGCGATTACGGGCCCAGGCCGGTGGCACCGCAACCCCGGTTTCTTTAGTTACCGGGGTGGCGGTACCGCTGGCTTTGGCCCTTCATCGCTGCTCAGAGCTATATTTAAATATACGTATATATACATACAGTATATATATATAAGAAGCCGGTGGCACCGCCGTCCTGGTGCCTTTAGGGTTATTGTGCACAACGTACAAAAACGTAACCCTGCTTTGCCTGTCGAAAAGAAGTGTGCTTCCAATCATGTGAAATATTATTACAATTTTAAATGAAATGTTTTCTATTTGAATATAATTTGCAATGTATTCCTGTGATGACAAAGCTGAATTTTCAGCATCATTACTCCAGTCTTCAGTGTCACAAGATCTCTCAGAAATCATAATATTATGATTGGCTCAAGAAACATTTCAGATTTTTATAAATGATGAAAACATTTCTGCTATTTATTTCTAAAATGTACTATTAGTGTAAATATATTCTTGTAATCAATTCTTGTGGTTAATGAAAAGTTTCCATTCTATTCAACATCGCTGCAAAAGGTTAACATATACCTAAAGAAAGCGAACTCCAATAGACATATAATATTTCATGCTAAATCCATATCTTTAAATTGTGCATGAGCTCAAATTTTGCAATACATGAAACATGTGCATGATCCTCCTGAAAACTTCAAGACGTTTGTGCAATGCTAACTAAAGAAAGCTTTAAGCAAGACCAATTGCTCACTGATGACACAGCACAGCTCTATTGTATGAGCTGATTAAACAAGTGAGTGCACTCTACAGTAAACACAGAAAGAAAAAGAGTGAATGAACAAGTAAAGTTTTGAAACTCCATCAAAAAGGGAATGCTTGAGAACAAAGAAATGGAGAGAAGCTTTGGGGTTGAGCAGATGGGCTTTGATCCATTTCTCCCCACAGCCCCCTTCTTTCTTACTTGCTCTCTCTTTAGGAAGCTGTGAATGATTAAAGGAATAAAAAGGCAGTCTCATTGGAGCTCAAGAAAATCTGGTTCTAATAGAGGAGCTTCCTGCGATGGCAGGAAATAGCTGTCATTACTGCAGGCTTCTCTTTCTGCCTCCTCACAATTTTCTTCTTTCGTTCTCTCTCTTTCCAACCAGCCGTAATTCATCAACGGCCCAATAAGGTGGTCCACAGGTCATATCCAAATAAATGCTCTCACCTCACAGCTCTCCGCTCCATTTGATCTATAAGACCAGCAGACACAACTAATACATAATGTAAGTGAGAGGGGAAAAGTGCTGTTTTTAAACTGTTAGATATGCATCAAATGGACATCTTTGGTCGTTGCATCCTATATTGCTCTTATTTTAAGCATTTCACCTGCATGATTGTCACATTTGAAAGTAAATCTGAACTTGCACCTGCACCCTAGAGAGGTATTAATATCAAGTACCAAAACGCTTTTAAATTAAGCAAAGATGGATAGCAAAACTATACCACAAGAAACCTACATGAAAACTTGAAGACTACATGAAGACTTTTTTAAAGAAATTAATACTTTTATTCAGCGAGGATTAATTAAATTGATGAAAAGTTACAGTAATGGTATTTATAATGTTACAAAAGGTTTCTATTTCAAATAATTGCTATTTTCATTGCTGAAATTCAATTGCTGTTCACATTGATAATAATAAGAAATGTTTCTTGAGTCTCATATTAGAATGATTTCTGAAGGATCATGTGATACTGAAGACTGGAGTAATAATGACGCTGAAAATTCAGATTTGATCACAGGAATAAATTAAATTTTAAAATAGAAAATAGTTCTTTCAAATTGTAATAATATTTCAAAATGTTATTGTTTTTACTGTTTTTTATAATCACATACTGTGAATTCATTTTTGGTGAGCATAAGAGATTTGTATGAAACAATAAAAATACTTACTGAGAGTAAACTTTTGAACTGCAATATATATCATAATAATGCATATTCCTGAATCCCTGATGGTCATGAATATCACAAGATGATTCATCAAGACAAAAATGTATTCACTCTGTGACTATAAGGAGAAAGAAAGTAATAATCATCAAAAGAGTTGCAAGCACTGCCAGATGTTTGCTTCATCTATAAGAACCCTCACATTAATGCCTACAGGTGAAAAGCCAAGCTGTCAGAAATCGATTTATTAACAGAAGCAGGTTAAAACATGAAGGTACATTTACTTTAAAATATAAGCACTGATTAACCCTGTACTTGATGAATGTGTAGCAGAAAATGTAGACGTTTAGATGCTGTTTAAAGGCCATTGCACACCGAGTCCGAAATTTTCGTACGCGTTTTTTTTGTATTCCTGATTCAGTGGCTCTGAATTGTCAAAACTCCATTCAAACTGCTTGCCACGGATGCGAAAAACACAGAAAATCGAACCTGATTTGATTTTTTTTATGACGGACGAAAGTTTTGGAGGCAGTGTGCAAGCGTGATTGACATAACGTGAGGTCGTATTTATTTTTTAACGTGCGAAAATTTCAGACGCATATTTTGGACTAAGTGTGCACTGCGATTCAACAGTCAAACTACCTTTGGAGGTGTTTAGTGACACAAATGGCCACATCACATTTGTATTGTAAACAGTAACGCATTCTGATGCTTCCAGGTCACCAAAGGATCAGTGGTCCAAAACAATAGGTTTAAAAAAAAAAAAGTGCAGCAGCGGTTTTGCTGCAATGACCTTCAATGATGAAAGCTCCAGTATATAAAACCTTAGATTGAAACCTATCAAATCTATAGCAAGTCCTTGTATTTTAAAGAGAATTGTGGGTTTAAGTCACATTAAGCTAGCCAAAGACAAATGTGGAAAGGACAAAAAGGCGTTTAGCAAGTAGAGGGGAAAGACACTTCAGAGGAACTAGACTCACACAAGCGGAGACACAGTGGAGACACAAGCGCACCATCATCCCATGCTGACGACCAGCATCTAAAAGAAAACACATGCTGGTCTTTTCTGCAGGTTTACGACAGACACAGGCTCATAAACTGCATTGAGAGGCTGCTAATAAGGACCTGAAGCATGCACAGCAAGAACCCCAGGCAGAGCACTTTCATTTCTGATCAAGTCACAATTCACATGGTAGCACTGCACAGAGAAAAATGCCAAGGTAAAATACTGATGCATTATACTGGGCTAAATGGACAGCTTTCCACAATCAATGTGGACTTAGGTTATTACATGGGCTTTGCACTTTAAATGAATAATATATAAAAACTGCCATTGTAAATTATAGTTTTATAAAAGACAAAAAAATATTCAGTCCAAATTTATATCTGCAATACTAATCCAAGTCATTCTCATGACAAAAAGATTGATAAACAAGTTCTCTGAAACTGCCTTGAGAGTGTAAAAATAGTGGAGGCTGTTGAAGAGGATGTCCTTGATAGAAAACAGGAAGCCTCGAGTATATCAGTCTTGCCTAAGACAAGATTTAGAGCCCTCTTAGTGTGTGACCTGTCAAATTTCCATAATTTGTATGTTTTTTTTTTGTGACAAAGTGACTTAAATGTTATTTGTATCAAGCAACTGATTTTTATGCATTTCTGATCCATGTCTCTCCTGTTATTTTTCTTGTAAATCCAAATGAAAGCCACATTGCTGGAAAAGATACTAATAGATATTGCACAGCTCAATTTAATACACTGACAGCTGGCAAAGCCCCATTTGGCAACTACCATATCACTACCACAGTCTAAACAAAGGTTTAAAAAAAAATGGAAATGCTAACCAATTGACTAAATAATTTGTTTTCCACCACGTATCAGTATTACAAAATAAAGCATGCTCTAGCACACTCTTAACTCGTCCCGTGTGTGGAAACGTTTCTCACATCCTGGACTTGGAAAAGACTAGTGCCAATCATATGAAAAAGGTATGCAAACAAAACAAAAAAGATGGAAAAAGTAAAAACATCCAGACACCAACATTTTCCAACTCAGTGGTTCCAAAAATGTCACACTTAAAATTAAGGAAGTCCACGCTAAGCAAAATAAAGACTACCACTCAAAATGTACTGTAGACTGTACCATTCATATGTTGCTGTAATTTTTTAATTGTTTATTCAGCATGGATGCATTAAATTGACCAAAAGTGATAGTAAAGACAGTAAAAAATGTATGTTTCCACAAAAATATTAATCAGTACAACCGTTTTCAACATTAAAAATAATAATATTTAATGTTTTTTGAGCAGCAAATCATCATATTAGAATGATTTCTGAGGGATCATGTGACACTGAAGACTGGAGTAATGATGCTGAAAATTCAGCTTTTCATCAGGTATAATTAGCATTTTAAAAATGTAATTTTTAAATTTAATTTAATACAAACAATTATGAAAAATTGTAACATTATTTCACAATATTACTGTTTTATTACAATTTTTTAAAAATCAAATTAATGCAAAGACTTCTTAAAAATAGCAACCGACCCCAAACTTTTGAATGATATTGCATCACAAAAATGCATTCGTTAGCTTTGTTATGATAAAGCAATGGACATACTCTTCAAAATAAAGACAAAAATCATTGTGTCACACTTTGTGGTTGTGAAAGTTAGTGGAACATGTTGTTGGTTAAAGTGAAGAACTACACCTGTGGTTCCTCTGCTATAAGACACCTGTGTGAACTTGAGGTGAACTGACCTCATACATCATCCACCAAAAATCACCAAATCGACTCGTCGGGTTATGTTTAATGCAATGACATTCATACATTTGTGGGCTTTAGTGTTCAAATACTTTTCAGGGCAACTGCATGTTCTTGAAATCCAAAAATGATTGGTTCTGCTGAGTGTTTTGAGAAAGGAGCGCTCCAGAAAATGGTGACATCACACAAGTAACCTGAGCTTGTGTGTTTCAAAGATCAGCTCACCGCTTGTCCCCTTGGGTGAAAATTACCCTCAACTCTGACCCTGCACATGTTGGTAGAAACAACACTCCCCCCATGTGTGGACGGCCATGTCCGGGGTTGCATTACCTCATCTGAAGTCTTTCTGCACAAATCCAGAACCATTCACTTATGTTTTTGCCTCTAAGATCTTGATCACAGACCTATAAACCCATAAGTGCACCAACTTAAAAACACACACCAGATTTTGCATGCAACACTTTCTGCTTCAATACATGCACGTGTCTGTCAAAAAGCTCTACATTGGAACGTGTTCCCTTTAAAAAGCGGAAGTCCCCTAAACTCAGCAAACTCACCAGGTTGGCAGGTGAGGGGTCTGCGGGGGTGAGTATACAGTTACTAAGTGGTTTAAGTCTCTGAGAATGAAAATAAGTAAAATAAAGCCTGCAGTGATCTAGACCCAGACAGAAGACTGATGCTGTACCCTTTCACCCCAGCCATAACCCAAGGCCCCCATAACAGAACTCAACCACAGAAAACATTCCCTTTTATTCACTGCACAAGAGTGATTATTGGGAACAGAAGTCTTTTAACTAGCACACATACTCTAACTAACAACATATTAGTCTTTGTTCAAATATTAGTCTAGAGAACAAATTGTTTTAATAAATAAAGTCCATAAATACAGTGATGCATGTAAAACATTGTAATAGTAAAACAGATCACTCTAACTCTAAATTATTATTACTACTAACTTTTTTAAAAATAATTTTAATTTTAATTCATATTTAATGTTTTTATGTTATTATATTATATTATAATACATCATATTTTATCAGCTATTTAATAATAATATAATAATAAAGCACATAATGTTATTTTCTTATATTGCTGTTTTATAAAAGCAATAAGCTATGAAACCATTACAGTGATTTTACTTTGGTTAATATAGGTTTTAGCTAATCCACAACCATGGTAAAATTAAATACATTATGTTGGAGATGGAGGGCCAATACAGACCTATACTGTAGAACAATTATGATATTATGAAGAGCTACTTCTACCTCTCTGTGCTTGGTAATTAATTAGGACAAAAAGTAAAACACTCTCAATTGGACAACAGTTAGATGGTGATAAGTGAGTAGCTTGGTCACTTACTGTAATTTTCGGGGCCGGACAAGGCTGTGAGAAGACAAAGTATTGGGTGCCCAAGTTTAAATATGCGTTGCGGTAGGACGTGATTTTCCGGTGACCCTGGACAAGCTTATAGAGCTCCAAACACATCAGTCCGGCGATCGCAGCTGTTGTAGTGGCGATTGCTGGAATGATGCGGCCAGCAATTAACTTGCTCTGCAGATGAGAAAAAGGTTTGGGATATTATTTATGTTTGTACACATGGTACATGCTTCATGAATTACAAATACATGTTCACACGGGTGCAAATATTGTCATGCAAACTATTAATGGTAAGTAGTACAAGTAAATTGGATGAAATCTATGGTTGAATGAAAAGGTCTTTCCTCAGGGTGTTCCTGTATATGTACTGAAACTGAGGACACAAACGCCCAGAGGGAAATGTTGATCACTTTAGACCTTGTCTCACAAACAAAAGCACCGCAGAGTTGTTTGACAAAGACAAAAAAAATCACCTTGTGGCGGTCGGCTGTTGGTATATCATAGTTCTCTGCCCTCAGGTTGGATGTTGCAACTATATAATCCATGTGGAAATTACTATCATCATCCTGGAACACAAGAATAGAAAAGAGCATATGGTAATGCACAAACAATTTCATTATTACAAGAACTGACACATAAAGGCCATTCTTGCATTCGATCTTGTTTTTATTTTATTTTTTTATTTATACATGAATCATATTATGCATATTAGGAGACTGCTTATTGTAAAGATGTTCTTTAATAAATATTCTCTTAAAACAAGTCTTAATATCATCTGCAATTTTGCTTTAGGTACATTTACTTAATATTTCTTATATTCATATGTAATACTATTTTAAGGATGTTTAGACATTTTTAGTGAAAAAAAAATACAAAAATATTCATTAAAAATATATATTTTCAGTGCAGTATGGGCATTTATAGAAGAGCATCATTTACTGTTGATTTTAATTTCCTTTAAACAATGGAAAACACTGTTTGATTTGTCCATCAGCAAATCTACACCTACTTACCATCTGTTCATTTGTTACAATAGGCCAAACACAAAGAGGAAAAGACCTGTTGTGTTTTAAATGTGATGCTCAATGTTATCTTTTAGTCTTCTATTACAAACAAGAAGAATTTAAAAACAGGAACAAAATTGTTTGGCCCACAGGTATTTTATGCACTTTGGTACAACAGGTACTAGATAAAGATCATATCACGTCATATTTAAACATTGATAGTTTCCAGTCTCCTATTGTATTCGTTTGTAATTTCCCCTCTTTTTGTTCAGGACCATAATTGCTCCAGATTCAACTGGAGTGAACTGCAAATCTTGTACTTATAAAAAAAAATGTTTTTCTCCATATAATGCACTTTATGACGCACTAAGAATCTTTTTCCGAGTCAATTTGTTCATTTAATTCATTGAATGAACCAAATGACACGAAAAAAGATTTGTTCATTTCGATGAACGAGTTCGAACAGGAGAGTCACGGACGCGCATCACAGAACAGAGCAAGGTGGGCGTTTGAGCTTATAAACTTAAACTTTGTTTTTTTTTTTAATTAAATGAGAGATCGTTTCGCTTGATTAGACCCTTATTCATCGTCTGTAATTGTTTAAAGCCCTTTGAACAGTTTGCAGTTTGCACTGAAACTCTCTTTTGGACCTTGAACCGTTTGGTTCCCATTGAAGTCCATTATATAGAGAAAAATCCTGGAATGTTTTCATCAAAAACCTTAATTTCTTTTCGACTGAAGAAAGAATGACATGGACATCTTGGATGACATGGGGGTGAGTAAATTATCAGCAAAAGTTTTTTTTAAAAGTGAACTACTCCTTTAAGCACAATTCACAACTCAAGAACGTTGGTGTGATATTAGATATTGCAGGAATGCTAAGAAACCCTGGTGTTGAGGTTTTGCCACTCTGCTTACGCCCCAGGCACCGCAGCACTACAAAGCCTGTCAAGTATTGGGTGTGTTGAGGGTAACTGCGGGGGTGTCTGAGCATAGTGTATAATTTGGCAACCTGATGCCACCAGAATCCCCCAAACACACATTCCACTGGAAAAATCTGGCAAAGAATGCGTCATTGCTAATAGTGCGAGCACACACTTGCACATGTATATGGACATACGATACAAACAGTGGGGCCCAAAGGTCTAAGAACACTAGAGACATTTTTATCCAATTTTTGTAACAGGAAACATAACAAATAAAATATAATTCAATAAACAAAAACTATAACAGCATATCCATGACATGAAAACACTGTCTTGAGCTTTAGTGTAAGCAAAAAAACCAAACAAACCCTGACCACCCAATGCTATCTCACGACCAATTTGTACGAATTCGTACGAATGATTAAAAAGTGGCTAATTCGTACTAATTCATACGACCTCACTTGTATGAATTCGTACGATTTGTCTAAACCCACGTGATGGTAGGAATTCATACGAATTGGCCAACACATAAAATATGTACGATTTAGCAAAAATCATACTAATTTGTACGAGTGAGATCGTACGAATTGTTACGAATTAGCCACCTTGTAAAATTCGTACGAATTGCCGTGAGATCGGGTTGGACCATCGGTTCAAAGAGTCACATGATGTCACTCATTCACTTACAACTGATTAGTGACCTTGAAAACAGAGCAGAATATTAAATATTTCTTCTTCATCATTCATTTTGTTTGGTTTAAAATCCTAAAACTTTATTTGAAATGTGGTTTTAGACTTTGGGACCTCCAGTATACAGAAACCTTTGTCTAACTGTTGCCATATGAACATTTTTCCAAAACAGATACCAGGACGTTTAATCTTCAAAGAAAGCAAGACTAGAAGCTACTAGAGAAATGGAGAATAGATAGTCCAGGAGTGATTTAAAGACTGAAGAGATTGTGAAAATCAAAGACAGATACATACAGAGAAACACATCGACTGAGACTAATCCTCTTCCTAACAGAACACACAACTGAGATGTAGTTCGGACACTGCTGCCCATTCAGTCTATGTCCTGTATGTGTGTGTGTGGAAGCCAAGGACGCCCATGTGTCATGCAGTCACGACGAACGACAAAGCGGACTCTGACTAAACCAGCATGCATCCAACGCTTTTCATAAGACCTGTCTGTCCGTTGGACACCCTCTATTTGAGAAGTATGTCACTCACAGCGTTGAGGTGAAGAAGATCTGTATCAACAGAAAGGACGACTGTTTTCTCTGGTCTGTTATGGACGGAGCTGGTTAAGGGTCGATGGAAAACTGCAGGCGGGGTTAGATGTTTCAGGGCCAATTTTGTGGTCCACTGAGACCTCCTACCTGAGAATGGACGCCAACATGTCTGACAGGCCCAGTGCACACAGCAAATGTGTGTGTTTACAGGGAATGCCACAGTTAACATGCTAACTTTTAGACTCGTTTTATGTTTAAAGCTACTAAAGGAATAGCTCACACAAAAATAAAACTGTCATAATTTTCCCTTCCTCATGTCACTCCAAAACCATAGTGTTTTCTTTAAAGTGTAAAGTAAAACAAAAATGTTTTGCAGAATGTCTTCAATGAACAAAATGAATTTAAAGAAAAAAACATAAAAAATAATGTTTTTAAATATATACACAGAAGAATGTGAAAGCCAGGAAATAAACAAAAGGTTTTGAAAAATATAAAAGAATGTAAAGTTATGACGTCAAATCACACACACACACACACACACTTAGTATACTAAGTTAAATACTAGGGAACTATTTTCTTATGTTTTATTTACTATTATTTTACTTGTCTATTATCTTTGTCATTCTATGCTTTATATAAACGATACAAGGTATTTAGTTTCATCAAGGCGTGCATCACAAAACAACATGTATTCAAATGCTATTCAAATAGATATTGACTTGACAAACATGGGTACCTTCTCAAACTCTTGTGGATGCATGCGGAAGTTTTGGTTCGTCAGATTGAGTTTGGACAGCTTCTCCTTTAACATCTCCAGCTTAGCTTTATCTAAGAGGTGCAGTGAGGGATATTAAAAGAGAGTTCTTTCCAGACAGAACAGAACTGTATTATATACGTAATTTCATATTAAGCCTAACATCTCACCTTCCTCTTTCCTCTCCTCATTTTCCTCTTTCAGCTGCTGGTCATTCTCTGCTATCTTTACAGTAGATTTAGGGGTGAACTCGGGGACTTTTACTCCCTGCAGAACGCTCTGAATGTCAGCACGATTTTTTGAGCCTGTAATCCCATAGATCTGGCCGTATAAATTCGCCGCCGCCACAATGAAGTCCATATGGGTGGTCTATAAAGCAAGAGAAATGGGTAATCAGCTCCAATCAAAATATGTTTATTAAAGCTGGCAAAACTAAAGTGAAACTGCGTGTTTGTGTTTGATTTTGGGCTGAAGGGTGGAAAACATGCTATGAATCATGCAGAGAAACAGAATGGCAGTGGTTAACAGGAAATGATGAGAGGAAAGTGTGTAGTGCATTCAAAAAACAACACTTCCCAAAATGGGTTAACTATAGAATTCAAATTGACTGTGAAAAGAGAGTTCTTTAGTTTAGGGGAAAACTAATCTTACCAAATGATGATAACATTTACAAAGAATCCAGACAATGAAAACAATGGGCCATAAAACTGAATAATGGTTGTAGAGCGGAACCATTTGCATAGCCTAATTAAAATATTTAGAAGTTTGTCTGAAAGGGTTTCTGTGAAAAGCATGACCTGTGTGCTATTGTGCCTCTGTGTTTACCTGTGTGAGTGTGAGTGTGTCTCTGTATGTGGGCTCGGGCGTTTAACATGTTTTCACTTTGCTTTGTTAATCTCAGGTGATCAATATCAGATAATTCACACCAGGAGAAAAACCGTGAGTCGTAAAGTTAGACATTCCTGTCTGCAGGGGATGATGGGAGATTCCAGAGATTGTGCATGGGAATTTACACAGTAAAACTTACATTGCTTGTGTCAAAGGTCAAAGGATGTGGACATCTCTTTGCGCCCATCCAGAACGGAAGTCCAGAGCTTGTTACCTAGTGAGGAAGGAGAGGAGAAAAAGCGTTTTTAAAGTGTTTACATGTTCTTTTAATGTTTTTAAATATAATATTTATTTGTTTGTTTTTTTATACATGTAAATGTATATGCATGTATTTTTACTATGCATGTAAAATTGTATTTTATATATATATATATATATATATATATATATATATATATATATTATTTAATGTTGGTCTATTTTTAAAAAAGAGGTATAAGCATTATTTATTGTTGTTCATTTAATATATAAAAGATACTCTTAAAGATGCTATATAGTTATATTATTATTATTATATCTAAAAAAATTATGTTTATGTAGGATTAATTACAGTTTAAAATACTCTGTATACTTTTTAAATAATTATATTTATTATAATTATGATTAAATGCTTGTCTATTTTTCATTTAAAAAATACTTGTATATAGACTGTTTTACTTAATGTTGTTCATTTAAATATATAAAAAAAATACACTTAAAAGCGCAATATAGTTAGCTCTAGAAAACAAGAATGGAAAACGTCTACATCTGTTGTGAACCAAATGGAAGCCCTGCAGCCACACCAGTCACATGCTGATGTGAAGTGGACGTGATTGGTCACCATAAAGCCCATGTCTCCAAGCCTTTTGCTTAGAGAGACAGAGTAATGAGTTTATCATGTGTAAATGTGTGTGTTCAATACAATTGTGTTTTAACAAAAAACAAAAAAGGCTGCAAAGAACAAAGGCAGACCAAAAGAGTAGTAACACAAAGCTTATTCCACTAGCTGAACAGAAATAACTGTTTGTGTTGATCTTTCCAGCCATCTTTCTGCACTTCAGGAAAGACTTCCAACTGACAATGAGAAACTTTTATGCCAAGATCGTCCAGAACTTCATGATTGATTCTTGTTCAGTATATTCAAGAACAAACCCCTGAAACTAAGCTGTGGTCTACACATCTGCAACTTCAGGGTCGCAGATGTGAACTGTTATATCTGGACATGCAAGATAAAGGACATTTCAGAGTTTCAAAACTCTTGCCCATATCACCCCTCCTCTGAATAAATGTTTATCTCTGTGTGCAGGCACTGATGCTATGGATTAGACAAACCCACATCCATACTGTTACACAACCATAGACGCACAAACTCCAAGTAGAAATGATATTTTTCACTGAATAAGAATCTCATATATTTAGAAACAAATTATTGTAATATGCTGCAATTCACATAATGAAGACTTTTGGATTTATAGTAAGACCTCAGATAATGACATGAATGACTGATTTTGATGTGAACGATTTCATAAATATATATGATATATATATATATATATATATATATATATATATATATATATATATATATATATATATATTTCTCTAATCATAGTCCCACTGTTGTTATAGACAACAGCGCCACCTGTTGGTACTGCTCGTCAAAATGAAACCACATTGAATCACACTTGTGATCCAAAAACTAATGCCAACTCACTTTTTTAACATACTCATAATCAAAATGTCAAATGTATATATTGATAAGACTAGTAAGTAGTCATTTTAGTAGGTCTTTTTTTATCATCCAAAGCATTTAACTGCACAGTTTTGGGGGGAATCTCACAAAACATGACACAACCATATGGTTTTTATTTCATCCCAAATAAATAATAAAAAGAAATGTATAAAAAAATAAATTATAATTTAATTTGAATAATAATTTGCTTAAAGACAATATTTTTTATAGAACAATTAAGAATGACACTATTTTTTTATAACAATTTAGCACATTTTCCCCCCATTGTCCCATGTGATTATATATATATATATATATATATATATTGCATTACAGCCTAGGAACCATTAGCTTTAGCCACTAAGCCACTATGTTACCTGGTCAGGGGGAAAGCAGTGCAGTAGTTGTCTAATGTGATTGTTGTAAAGCGTTTCCCACTGTTTGCGGGCCCAGCTGATACAGTCGGCCCAGTTCTGAGGCCATTCCTCGCTCAGACACCTATAGACGCCCTCCAGCATTTCCACAGCCTCCACATCCCCACGGGTGACTGTGCGATCTACAAAGGTTGGGTCACTGCAGACAAAGATGGAAAAAAGTTGTGTATGAGTAGCTTTTTTGTTTGAATTTTTTCAACATCAATCGTTTAGACTAAACTTTATATGGGCCCAAAACCATTCAAAACATTTCATTACTCTACAAAAAAAAAAAGTGATAAAAATTATATAACTGTTTTTTTTTTTTTTTTTTAATATTAATAGAATTGTCAAAAACATACAGCAAATTTTGACCAAAAAATGAAAAATACAACAGTACAAACAATTCAAAATTTGAATAAAACAACTGTAATAAGTGTATTAATGATACTACAATAACAAAAAACTGTTGAGTACACAGGAGGTAGTTGAGATCATCAGTTATGCGGCTGCCTTCCCTTTGTGGTATCTGTCTGCAGCACACAGCACCTCAACTTCCTGCACACTCGCCTTTTTATAAACATCCTTCACTTCATTTCAGATGGAAAAGAGATCTGACAACACTTGACACTTGTGGCAGGAAGCCAGGGAGCAGCCAAGGGTTGCACTAATAATGAACAGCTGAGTCTGGATATGAGTAGTGGGACACATTTAAGGAGTACAATGCTAAACAGAATCTCTGACACAATATCTGCATCTGCTGATAACAGTTGTGCCTCTTCACCCTATGTTTCCTCCCCACATTTGATGTTTTTTTCTCTTCTAGACTATTGACTAGTTAATGTATTTATCTCTACCTGAGATAGTGGTTCACATTCTCTGCCGTTTGCTTGAAAAGCCCTTCAAACTGGTCTCTGGCCCACTGAAAATGATAAAAAATAATTTGTGATTCACACACACAGCCTCATATTTGCATTAATGGTCACTATGTGCATTTGCAAATATACAGAAATATTTTGATCATAAAACCCTGGATATATTACATAATTCAAAAAAAAGTATTTTCTGTATTTATTGGTTTGTTTTTATATATATTTCCACTTAAGTTAAGGGCCATTTTCACCAAGGATGATAACTATAAATATAAACAAAGTTTTATTAACAGTTTATTAAAGTTTTATTTTATTACCGTTATATTATCTTACTAGCTATATATAACTTATAGAAAGAGTGAAACGTTAAGAAGTTACATTACCTGTATGGCAAAATACATAATGATTTGAGGAAGTTTGTAGTCAAAGAATGGGCAGGCCTCATCAACAATATGCTTTTTTAGGGATGGGCAACGATTAATCCCGATTAATCGCATCCAAAATAAAAGTTTGTGTTTAGATAATATATGTGTGTGTAGTGTGTATAATTAATTTGTATATATAAATACCCACACATGCATCTATATATTTAAGAAATATGTGCATGTAAATATTTTATATATATTTATTCACAATTAATATTACATATAAATATAAATATTTGATATATTAATAACACATTTTTCTTAAATATATATATGCATGTGTGGGTATTTATATATACAAATTAATTATACACACTACACACACATATATTATGTAAACACAAACTTTTATTTTGGATGCGATTAATCGCGATTAATCGTTGCCCATCCCTAAAAAAGCATATTGTTGATGTTTCGTCCCTACTAGTGAACGTGCCATAACTGGTTATCCGCCATCATCGTTGGCCCTGCTTACTAGCCTGCTATATTTGTCAATACAACAACCAGTAAATCTGTTAAACAGAAAGTGTATGATAAAATAAACCGTCCACCATTACAAATGCCTTCTTACCTGCAGTGTGTGCTCTATACGGTGTGGGAAGTTCTTGAGTGTGCAGATGGGAAAGGCTTTCTGTCCTCCAGATGAGGAGGGTCCATACGATTCCGTCAGATGTGGTACTACCACCAAAGTGTGGCCTTTACTACCCAGAGTTCCTCCCTCCAGCATGGGCTTTTTGTTTCGCACACAGCACTGGTCAAGATAGACTCCTAATGGACAGAGAAAGTAAAGTAAAGTGTAAGGCAACACAAACTTCTGGCTGATAAACACTGATGGTGTATCATGGGTCAGCACTCACGTGCATCCACATTATCCAGCGCAGCTGCTACGCCATCAAGGTGACTGTAGAACGAATATGTGTAGACCTCCTCCGTCTCCGCACACACACGGTTCTGGTGAGAGATGATGTTCATGTAAGGGTTCATCTCTTTAACAGACTCCGCCGCCACCTCCGACTTCAGCCTCTGAGAAAGATGAAAAGAATAAATGTAAATGCCTTACAGTGATTTTACAACAGTTAAGGCATGAGAAGTGGACATGACTCAATCAATCATAGTTAAGAGATGGACCGGTTTTAGATTACGGTCATTGATATTGTACTAAAAAATGTTCTGAAGTTCAAATCAGCAGTGTAGCTATTCTGTGTCAACTCTTCTTACCCCGATGTCCTGAGAGCGGAACAGAAACTGTCGATTCAGATTTGATCGCTCAATAGAGTCCATGTCAGTCACTGTAATCTTTCCACCATCTCCCGCACCCAGACCAATCAGAGCAAAGTTCTTCAGCAGCTCACAGCCAATTGCTCCAGCTCCAACCTGATCACATAGACGTTAGATGAGAATTGATGAATAATATGGATTAATAATCTCCAAGACTGACAGATGGAGCAGGACTTGGAATTTTTCAGAGAGGTTAAAGATGGAAGCACTATGTTTACATGTGATGTACTTTATAGCATTAATGTACACAACCGTTCAAATTTTTAGGGTCGCATAAAAAAGTTTTTTGAATGTTTTTAAAATAAGATTATTATGCTCACCAGAGCTGCATTTATTTGTTCAAAACTTTTTAAATTTTAAAATATTTTTTTTTTCTATTATATAATGTATTTAAAATGCAATTAAATCCTGTGATAGCTTTCAGCATCATTACTCCAGTCTTCAGTCACATAATTGTTTAGAAATCATTCTAATATGCTGATTTGTTGCTCAAGAAATTATTCTTATTAACAATGAACCGATGTTAAAATGGTAGTTTTTTTAGGATTCTTTGATGAAAACAATGTTCAGAAGTACATTTATTTGAAATAAAAATCTTTTGTAGCATTATACATGTCTTTATTGTCCGTTTTGATCAATTTAATATATCCTTGCTGAATAAAAGATTAATAAAAAATATTTACAGACCCCAAACTTTTGAAAAATACTAATTTATTAGCATAAAACTTACTTAAACAAACTATATGCTAAAATAAAGAAATCCAGGTTTTAGTAACATTCAGAAACACCAAAATGATGCATCAAAAAAATATCCCCTAACAAAAAACTGGAATATTAGGTTGATTCACAGAGGAAACTCTGACCAACATATCCTTAGTGCTCAACAGGAAATAGCACATGGCACATCAAATATTTCCTGTGCATTCTACACCACTGACTCACTGATCTGCTCACTGCCCTGCATAACAGATCAACAATAACTGACAGTCATCCAACAGGGTTTACTGAAACACAAAAAGGGTAATGACCTCCTCTGCTGGTGGAGAAGGAGAAACACACTCACCAGAAAATAGTTCTGTTTCTTCAGCTTGTCTTGAAAATCAGATCCAAACACAGCAATCTGCCCATCATATCGGCTGTCTCTCTGCAGCACAGAGGATAAAGATCATGAGACATTTGAGAGATGAGACTTTTGTAAATACTGCGAATGAGCTTGCTTGCTGCTTACAGGAGCACAGGCGTCTTCAGTAAGGACAACTCCATCTTCCTCTAGAGGTAAGCATTCCAGGGCATCGAAATACAGCCACTGCCTGAGAGGAGTGAATTTACCACTGCACGCCTGGAAAATATATAGATAGAGCATGTTCACAAACTCCATCAACTGGTGATCCTGGTGTAAATAATCATAAACGCTTTCCCCGCCAGTGATTTTTCAAAATAGTTCCTTGCCACTCTTAGCATTTTTGATCATTTTCACAAAACTTTCATGGCACCACCAGAATATTTTGGATGAATCTAAACATCCAATATATCAAAAGAAAGAACAGAGCCTCTGCTTTTAATCAAAAACATGCTATTATAGCTTCCTTAATGCATTATTTTTTTATCAACACTTGAATGTGGTTTCATTCGAAAAAGCTATATTTTGAACAAAAAGCTGAGGAAAGTGAAATACGAAATGTGCATTAGAACTGCGTTTTATCAATTGTTTCTGCTTCTTAGCCTGTGTTTTGATCTTGAGATTCTGTACTCTTTCAGAAGATGAATAATAGCGCCCCCTACTGTATAACAGTGAAAACATGGATTGCAGAATGATTCTATCAATGGCGGGGAAGTGTTGTGTCATAAATTATGGAAAATTCCATCAATAGCGGGTAAAGATAAATGATCAAACTCACCTTCACCACCTCCTGAGCAGCCAGCCCTCCAATGAAGGCACTGACAGGTGCCAGGTCACCGCTGGCAACCAGAGATAAATCCCTTACAGCATCTTCATCAAGCTCTTTAAAATTTGCATCTGTACAAAGCTCTTTTGTGATAGTAACCAGCACTTCAGCATCAGCCTACAGAGGGCAGCAAAACACAGAGATGAACTGTAGTCTAGCTACTGAACCATTACATTAACCCCCAGTTTCACAGACAAGGCTTAAATCTAGTCCCAGACTAAAATGCATGCTTGAGCTGTTTTAACCTAAAGCAACATGTACTGACGTCTACACACCAGTACTGTTTTTTCCTAAAGCACATTTATAAAAGCCACTTAAATGTCCTAAAAGAATTAAGGCCTAATCCTGGCTTAATCTAAGCCTTGTCTGTGAAACCAGGCCTAAAGGGTTTAAAAACGTGATGATGCAGATCAATACATTGGATTACTATTATAATATACTGTAGTTTTAGGTGCTTATTATTTCAAAATACAAATCCTGGCCTATTTTTTTTAGAATATATATATATATATATATATATATATATATATATATATATATATATTTCATAATATTATTCTTTGAAAATAGTTATGAATCATAGTGATTAGTAAAAATAATCAAATCACATAGTAAAACATTTTTGATTTCTTAATGCATTGCATTTACATAATTGCAATTGAATTGTCAAGTACTTGCACATGCAAATAAAAAAAAGAATCGTATAATAATACTTTTTTTTTTTTTCATTTAATTGTTGAAGATTGAAATATGGCAATAATTATCAAAGAGTCAGTTTTTCCACAGTGGAACAGTAATATTACCTTTCTTAAACCAACAATACTTTATCTCAATATGGAACATTTTGATACAATGTGCGTACTTTAAAACACATTTCCAGGATAATAGTGTCATGGTATGACTGACCTGAGATCTAGGATGGGGTGTCCGGTTGTATTTCTGAGTGAATTTATGCAGGGCCTGGAAGGCCAGGTGCAGAGACAGGTGTCTTTGTCTCTTGCCATAGTCTGTCATCTCCACAAGCTCAGGATCGACGAGCGCTTCATTCAGAGCCACATCCAGAGGTTTCTGCAAGCATTAAAACATTACCTGAGGAAGTTGCCTTGCTATAGTCCTGTACATTGACACCACACACTTCCAGGTTTCAAAAGCATACTAACTGTACATCATGACAACAGCATCTTAAATATGGAATAAATCAATAGCAGGTTACACTTACAAAGTTGAGGATTTCAGGCTGTTTCACTTCAGTGGCAACTCCACCCTTCACATACTCGGAAAAGTTTGAAGTGTCACAAATAGTGAAGGAGTAGCTGTCTAAAAACATTGACACATATGTTTGTAATTAAATAAACTGCATGCAATCCACCATTTCTATTCTCAGATCTAGACATTTTCCATATTTCACATAGCACTTACCCCTCACTTTGATCTCAATGGGACCACAACTGTTGAGTTCGGTCATGCCTTGAACCTCAGAAAAGGTCACAAACATGCCATCATTAAACTCATGACTCTCTTCATCTGTGCATGTCACTACGCCTGGATTCTCCTATGGCGAAAAATGTTACATTGTCAGCTCAAATTAATTAATCAAATGATAGTAAAAAGGAATAAAATATGTTTTGAAAATGAAAAAATAAAAATCTACCATAAAGTTCTCGCTGTCATGTTTTACAAATCCATAAGACTTTGTTCATCTTCGAAACATGTGAAGATTTTTTTTATTAAATTACTGTCAAAATTTTGCTTTGCTTTCAATGGAGGGACAGGAATCTCTCAAATTTCATTAAAGACTACTTCATTTGTGTTTCGATGATGAATGAAAATATTATAGATTTTTGAGTATCCCTTTAAAAGGACCAAACTGAAAGTGAAAATGTGATTTTAGTCACGTGTCACCTTGCTGATATGAGCAATCATGGCTGAGACAGGAGTTTCTCCATTTGTGTCTCTGACCTCAAACGATTCGCCAAAGTCACAGAACAACTGCCTGCAAACCAAACACAGAAATCAGAATATGATTAAGCACTATTTAAACCGTTTTCACATCTTTTATTTATTCACAGGATCCAGCCTACCCACAAAGCCCTCTGGTGTCAGCCACAATAAACTTTATATTGTTTGAGTGACAAAACGCTCCCACACGTAGTTGCTCTTCTAAAGGTGAATTTGTAAGCACCACTACCTATAGTAAAAAACACATAAAATAAGACAAAATGATAAATAAGTTCAGATTCAATGATTATTATTGCATGGACATGGATCATAACTCACCTGGAACTTGCTGAGGAAGTCCTCGTTGAGTTTGTTAGTCCAGGCAGACACTCGAACGTAGACGTTCAGACTAGAAAGCTGCTTCTCAGAACACAAGGCCCGGTTCTGACCCAGATCAGCATCTTTTAGGTAAAACTGAAGACAAAAGAGATTATATAATTTATCCTTTGTAAAGATCTCACAATAACAACTAAATAAACCATTTACATATTTGCAAATTGTTGAATGTTATATTTACATAGTTGCAAAGTGTCTAGCGAGAGGAAAGTCTGGGCGCCTCTGCTTAGACTAACAGCCCCAGATAAGCGGAAGAAAATGGATGGATGAATGGCATATTTGCAAATATAACTAGCTTTTTTCCATGGAACACAAAAGGGGAGTGGCTCTTTTGTAGGAAATAAAAATGAATCAACCCCTGCACTAAGCTCTCAAATCTCATTTGCAGTTCAAGTCACAAATGTCATCACAAAACTTTTACATTACATTTGGCACAATGGTTCTTGAGGGACCATGTCTGAATGCACACATCACCGTTCATTTTCATTGCATAGAAAACAGCAGCTCTGAGCATCTTTGATGATTTGCAAAGGATTGTCAGACTACTTGTTGTGGCTTTCCTATAAGCCCAAGACAGGTGGTGAGGTGTTCTTTACACATAAAACCCTGCACACAGCGATATTCATTTGAGCAGTTGTTTTTGTCCATTTAATGAGAGCTTAGAGATTTTACATTGCACTGGTTCTATGGTAAGAACCATAAATTCCCGCCACCTGTTTCCCTCTGATTCAACCCAACTCATTTAAATACTAATTACTAATATGTTAATTATTTAACATATTAATTAAATAATTAATATGTGATGGAACAGGTGTGGCTTTCACCTGCACCAGTGACGCACACCACCATCTAGTGGTGGAACAAATTACATCTGGCTTCTACACTACTTTTTGGTTGAACTTTTCATTTAATTGCATTAAAGGTCACCTGAGAAGATAGATCTCTCCACTCCACCACACCCTCATCTTGAACGGTGACTGATCGAACTCCAGCCAGAATCACATTCTTGGCAATTTCCACGCCAAGACCTCGCATTCCAGCAATGAGGACGTCAGCCTTTCCCATGCGATGCATTGCATCATGGCCAATCACATACCTGTTGTGAGATGAAAAATTGCCCCGTGCATAAAGTAAAATTTCCGTACATGCTGATTTATTATTTAAAACATTTGAGGTTTCCATTTAAAATAAACTTATTTTGTGTAACAGAGCAAATATATATGTTTATTGGGTTTTTAATATAAATTTAAAATAAGCATAAATTAAATATAACAAATACTGTCACAATGTATATTTTGCACATTTAAATAATTTATGAGATTTTTTTTCACATAAAAGTAAACAACTTGGTGAAATCCATTCCTGGAATGGGCGTAACTTTTCATAAAGCAACCGAAAATACATTACTAGAATTCCTCAAACTAAGAAACCTGACCTCAAAAACACGATTCAGGGAACATTATAGCTGATACAACAAACTAAACAACTAATGAAACATAAAAGTTATGTACATAAATAAACACATGTCTCTCTTTAAACCTATTGTCTATTAGGTGTCCAGTCTATTAAATTTCTGAAATCTGAGGGATCTGCAAAAATATAAATCT
Organism: Pimephales promelas; assembly: GCF_988280905.1. Taxonomy (NCBI): domain Eukaryota; kingdom Metazoa; phylum Chordata; class Actinopteri; order Cypriniformes; family Leuciscidae; genus Pimephales; species Pimephales promelas. The sequence goes on along the minus strand of NC_142776.1, from coordinate 35,670,127 downwards.
TTAATGTCTAAATGAAATTGTAAGAAGTACAATGCACATTTTTTTTCACCACTGGAAATATAATAATACAAGCATTCAGTTTCAAGAACCCTTCATTTAGTATTTCTAAAGTAAAATAAACACAAAAAATTAAATCTGGGGAAACCAAAATAGGGAAAGTTGTAGTATGCCATGTAAGAATATTTTACAATGCACTTACAGCTGTCGAGAATATAATCCCTCGTCAATATCAGCCTGAGCCATTTTTCTGTAAGAATGACAAATCATTATCAGTGGTAACTATATTTACAAGGAAGTACTACGTGTCAGATACCATGATAGCTAATAATTGAATTCCATGTTCGTCTACCATACAACATTCTAAAAGTACTGTTAGTATTATTATTATTATTATTAGCTATTATTATTGTGTAAAAAAATGTTAACACCTCGGTGTAAACAATGCATTGACAGTTTCAAGGCAATGTGAGTGACGAACTCATAAAAAAATATGACAACTGTATAATTCTATAACGCGCTATTATGAACGAGTAAGGAATATTTTCAATAATTTAACGTTACCTTTCAACGGAGTTTGCCGTTTGCTTCCTCTGTCAAAACAGAAAGTAGTATGATTCAGAGTAGTGGCTTTCACTTTCATTTCTGTTTGTGTTGTGTTCCTGACATTGTGAAACTTGGCCTGTCGCGCACATTCATCCATATTGAGTTATTAAAAAGATAACTATTAATTGTTTATCTTCGAAAGCCCCTGTCAATACAATAGATGATGAGAATGAGATTCATCGGGTGACGTCAGTCACATAACCGTTACCTCAGAACCACACGACGGCGCTGCTAATCCACTGAAATATGTGACTATGTGGCTAGAATTGAAGAACGCACAAGAAACAAGTGACAGGGCTGGGTGACCTGACATTTATCTCAAAATGGTCAAAACGATTCTAAATAATATTACGAATTTTCGTAGTTTCACTCTGCCATTTATCGGTATAATATATCATCCTAAGCGATGCCGACGTTTCCCGTCACGTGACAACTAATACTTTTTTCAGTTTTAGTCAGCGCTTAATGGACCATTTAAAAAATATATTCAATTAGTAGCCTATATCGGACAGTAGGCTATATTTATTAATTTATATTTAATAATTTATATGTTTTTATACAATTTGAAACTTTCTCAAGATTAGGCCTGCAACAGCCTGCTGTTAGACTACTTCATGGCCTGCCTAAAAACAACGTCCAATATTTTACTGATGTAAAATAGGCCTACACATTGATTTGATTTACACAGCTATGCTTTGTGTAGGATACAGAAATGCAGTTAATGCAGATATACAACAATACTATCTTGATCTCTGCTTTAATATTTAGTATCTTGATCAATTGGTCTGGTAATATTTAACCTATTATAAACGGGATAAACAGTCGACAATCTAAAAGTTACAATCGATTGTTAAAGAGGAATATTTGTGAGGAACATGAGTAAGTAAAAATCTTTTGTGGATACATATCTGTGGCCCTCAAAATGTAGGAAAATGTAGATTTGCGCTTTTAAGCCATACTAGTCATTGCATTCAACCTATGTAATGTATCAAACACAATGTATTAGGCAACAACTTATTTCCATAATGTTTGGAAATGTGTTTTTTTGCAGCTGACTAGTTGAAATACCCTAATTAATTTATGATTTATGATTATATATATATATATATATATATATATACATACATAATCAGCAACAGCAGCAGCAACAGTCTTTTTTAGTTGACTAATCGATCATGCCCAAAGGGCCTATATATAATCAGAATTTTGATGGCACAATTTTTACAATGATAACTCTGCATGTAAAGTATTCCTTCATTTGTTTCATAAACTTCTGGTCTCGGACCCCATAAATCAATGGGCTCAGTAATCTAGGCATAATATTTGTGAGCAGATAAATACAGAAAGTGATCTTAGTTCTGTGTACAGGGAAAAAAGCATTAATAAAAATGTACATAAAAGGGGTGAAATAGGAAAGCATACAAAGAAGTAACTGGACGCCATGCAACAATATCGTACTCTGAGCCTTATTTGCTGAACCCTTTGAAGCTGCCTTTCTAGCAGTGAACATGACTCTGCAATAAGTAGATATGAGAATTATCCACACCAAAGTCATATAGATGATCTGTGATATGGTGGTGTTGTCCTTGTGGGCTTTGGAAGTAAACATGTTGAATGGGTAGCAAAGTACAACAGACCTGAAGAAAGATATGGGCTGGATTGAAAATAAAATAATGATATCTGCCAGAGAAGGTATAGCTCCTAAAACCCATAGCAAGCATATAAAGATGTAGGTTCTTTGTGGAGTGCAAATCTGAGAGTGATGCAGTGGTTTACAGATAGCAATGAACCTTTCAATGGCCATACCAGCCAGATTCAAAGGAGTGATCATGAATGTGGTTGAACCAAGAGCAATCAATGTGCAACACCATGAAACATTAAGAAATGGTATAGCGTAAGTCAAAACATATAAAATTACTGATATACATATCATGAGCATGTCATTGATTACCAGGTGAATGTATAAAATGTATCTGGAGTCTCTTGAAAACATTACATTAGAAAAAAAGGTCACTACTAACATTCCGTTGATGAAATTAATGAATATACCAAGACCAACAATCACAATGTTTTTGGCAAGAGCTTCTTCATAACTATCCACAAACCAGATCGTCGAGTTCATTTCTGAGAGGGAAAACAGGACAGTGGTTAAAAAGTGCACATTGTCTCTATGTAGTCCAAGCAAATGAAAGAAATGACTAATGATAACTAACAGAGGTTAACATTGTCCAGAAGCTTATCTCATAAACAATATTACCCTAAATTGTAATTAATTACAAATTACACCTAAACCTGTTTTAACTGTTTAAACCGTTTAAATTACACCTAAACCGCTTTGAGTTACCTTGCTGAAATCCCGATTCTGGACTGTGGGAAGAATGAGGCTTGCATCAGTTTTAATTAGTAGAGTGCTACTTTATTTATGGTTTGTGGAAAGGGCAGAGATCATGAATATTTAGCCTGTTACACACAAGGATCCTCTAATATTTGCATTCATGACGTCATTGCATTACAATATAACAGCAACATGCATCGAACATGCAAACTGTTTTAGCACATTGGAGTTTTGGGTGATCTCAGTGGTTTCAAAGCAGGAATGTACATGTTTTCCAATGCAGACTGATCTCATGAAAAGCAGTGACAGGAGGTTGATTTTTGTTTATTTTTAGCATAAATTGGAGCACAAAAGTGGCCGCCCTAGGAAAATTGACATCTTTATCTTTTATTAAAATATTGTTACTATTTTTTTAAGATTTTGTAAGCATATTGCATGCATAGTTGTGCTTTTTTATTTGCGATAATAACACAATGAATAATCCATTGATATTCACTACTAGATGGCACTCTTCCCTGGACTATTGTCATTCAATCAAAAACTGCATTTCCCATAATCCTTTGCCTGGACTCATTTGTGATTGCATTCAGCTGCTACTCATTATCTTGTTTACTAAATTACCATAATTTTTGCCCAGGCTGTCATACAAAGAAATTATGAACACATGCAAAAACACTGATTACCAACAAAATATTAATAACTGATTATGTTGTATTTAAGGTATGTTTTTTTCCCTGGGCTATTTGTTTTTCTGTGCATTGTTTTGCATAGTAAAATAAAACCTGCAGCTTTACCCCTTTTTTGCCAAACAATTTTGTCAGATAAATATCAACCAAGTGTAGGCCTAGGCCTATGTTATATTGTTAACCTCACCACAAAATGAAAGTAATCTGTTAAAAAGTAGTACAATAAAACTGTAAACTTAAAACACAAAGGATCAGAATTTACACTCCAATATTTTATTAAAAGTAATAATCAAAATACAGTATTTTTATCATCAACATTAAGAAGCAGCTTTCGCATATTGTAGTTTGGTAATGAAGACATTTTAATTGATAAAACAATAGTACAATCCAATATAAAGACAAGATTTGTAGTTGTGATTATTTAATGGATAATTCCCATAGTTAACAGTGTGAACTTCAGAAGAACAGATTTTATACATCCGTAACTCATTAAAAGACTTTGAGGAAAATGACTCAGAAAATTGAAGTAAGTTCTGAGCAAAGTTCGTTCATCATTTCTTTGTGTATGACACATGGTTAGATATTTTATCTTATTCAGTTGCTTTCATACTTTCTCTCAAAAATCAAAAAAAAAAGTCATAATTAAAAATAATTTTATTTTGGCACAATTTTTACAATAATAACTCTGCATGTAAAGTATTCCTTCATTTGTTTCATAAACTTTTGGTCTCGCACCCCATAAATCAAAGGACTTAGTAATCTTGGCATGATATTTGTGAGCAGATAATTAAAGAAAGTGATCTTAGTTCTGTGAAAAGGAAAAAAAGGAGTGACAATCATATCCAAAACAGGGGTGAAATAGGAAAGCATACAAAGAAGTAACTGGACGCCATGCAACAATATCGTACTCCGAGCCTTTTTTGCTGAACCCTTTGAAGCTGCCTTTCTAGCAGTGAACATGACTCTGCAATAAGTGTAAATGAGAATTATCCACACCAAAGACATATAGATGATTTGTGAAGCAGTGGTGCGATCCTTGTGGGCTTTGGAAGGGAACAAATTGAATGGGTAGCAAAGTACAACAGACCTGAAGAAAGATATGGGCTGGATTGAAAATAAAATAATGATATCTGCCAGAGAAGGTATAGCTCCTAAAACCCATAGCAAGCATATAAAGATGTAGGTTCTTTGTGGAGTGCAAATCTGAGAGTGATGCAGTGGTTTACAGATAGCAATGAACCTTTCAACGGCCATACCAGCCAGATTCAAAGGAGTGATCATAAATGTGGTTGAACCAAGAGCAATCAATATGCAACACAACGAAACATCAACAAGTGAAGCGTAGGTCAACACATATAAAGTTACTGATACACATATCATGAGCATGTCATTGATTACCAGGTGAATGTATAAAATGTATCTGGAGTCTCTTGAAAACATTGGATTGGAGAAGAAAGTAACTACTAACATTCCGTTGATGAAATTAATGATAAAACCAAGACTAACAATCACAATGTTTTTAGCAAGAGCTTCTTCAAAACTATCCACAATCCAGATCGTCGAGTTCATTTTCCGGTTCTTTTGATCTGGATCAGAAAGAGGAGAAAGTGTTTAAGAAGTGACCTATTCTGCTTAGCTTAATCCTTTTTAAGAAGTCTTAGACTTACCTTTGAGTAGAAGAACCGTTCTGGATTGAGGGCAGTCTGAAGCTCATACGAGTTTTAATTGGTACAGTGATACTCATGTGATATTTATGGCTTGTGGGAAGGTCACAGATTATAAATATTTAGTATGTTGGTCATTACCCCTGGGTCATTGTAAGTTTGGCTATTATTCTGTCCTGGCAATGATGTTCTAAACTGAGAGTTGACAGATGGTTAACAGAAATAAAGCTCCCTCACACGTTCTTTTTTGTGCTTACAAATTACAAAGTGATTCACAAAATATAATTTACATTCACAAACATCCAATTACCCATTTAAATAACTCAATAATCAACCAATATGCGTTAATGGTGTGCTTGAAGAAAAGCTTCTTTAGCATATTAGCCCACAGAACGCGCTATTCAGTATTAAACATCGATCAAATATTTTTTGTTACTTTAATGACAGTGGAATGTTTGCAATGCAAAGCAACACAGAGAATATAATTAATATTAATATATAACTAATTGACAAATCAGTGCAGTTTATTGAAGGTTTGTCTGTAAATTCATTAGAAAATATTGCCACAACACTCACTGTGATGGACATTTAACTGTCATTATATGACATCACTCTACGTCATCTTTTTAAAAAACGTAAATTCAATGTATAACGAATAATGCTAAATCCAAAATTTAAAAATATCAACTCCACTTCACTGCAAAAAAGTTTGCATTCTTTTAATTCATCTTAAAGGTCACTCTCTATTACATATCGATTCTCTATTGGTCACACGTCTTCCCATGATACGCATTCGCAGGTCAGAGTTCACCAAACTTGGGCTGTGTCTGAAATTGCACCCTATACCCTTAAATAGGATACTATTTGAGAGGACAGCTTTTTGTAGTGGTGTCCGAAATCATAGTGGACGTTATCAAGTACACTCTTTCAATCCCATAATGCATTGTGATGGTTGCGTCGAATTAATTCCAGCATCTTGCCAATAGATGGAGCCCACAGCTGAATCATCCATCCATTCATTTTCCAAACCACTGGTCCAATGTGGCTACAGCGTAATATCATACAGGTATGAATTCCTTTTTACTTGATTATCAAATTGTTTAATTAAGGTTTATACGTGCTAGTTTCCAAAATCTTTTCATCTTACTACTGGAGATGCCAGTTTGCTAAGTTTTAAATGATTATTAAACAGCAAGCACAAACTATGCAAAAGAGATAGCCCTTCCAGCACACTCAGTGTCCAAATTCACTCACTCCTTTTCATTCACTGCTTCTAGTGAACTATTTTAGTGAAGTATAATGTAGGGAATAGTTAAGGAGGGTAGCCTGTAGGGGGCAATATTGAACTCAGACTTAAACTTTGGAGCTTGAGCATGCGTTTCCGGTCTCCCATATTCGCATGCATTTGAATGCAAGTCGATGGAACGAAATTTGAAGTGTGACCAGTGACCACTCGTTTGATTCATTGCTTCTGCCACATGCCACAGCCAGAGTTATAAGCATTTGAAAAATAATTTGTTGCCACTAGGTGGTGCTGTTTCGAAAATTCTCAGGCTCCTTCAGGGCATCATACTGATGACCCATACCGAGTTTCGTAACAATTCGTACATGCGTTCAAAAAATAAAGCACTTTAGCACATTATTCATAATGTCCGACAGCCAAAATGGCCGATCTGGGAAAATTGGATATCAGTCGACTCGGCATGACACCCTGAATCTAATGAGACGTAAAATGACATCATTGGGTGCGATCAAATCGTCATGAGCTCAGGAATCAGAGGAAAAAAGAATTTTGTTGATAGGCCTTACGATCCAAAAGTTATTAGCATAATTTGAGTGAAACTTTGAGATGGTCCTCACTGCAGAACACAAAATCCAGGGGGAGGAGTCCAGGAACTCCTCCCACCTTACATATATCTAATATATATACATATACCTTCGGTGATTGGCCCCTAACTTTAATCACAATAACACTCTTTCGGCTTACAACTCTTTCGGCTCTAAAACTCTTTCCACTCAGGCAATCACTCTTTCCACTTGTTGCGTTGTACGAGTCCTCAGACCTCCTCTTTCTCGTCTCTCAGTCGACAGCGGCTTATATCCTTTCTCTCCACACCAATTACTGCAACAAGACACAGGCGTTCGTCATTTTGCATTTGACCTACTTACGGACTGCTTGCCTAAGTTGATTACTGATTGCTCTCAACTTGTGCTGATTGGGTTAATTATTTGCACCTGCTCCTCCCAGACCGTGTTAATAATGCTGCATTCTCGTGCTATGGAAAGTAGGATATTTTCCACCTGTGAACTGGTATTTACCAGTGTGTTGCGTTCAAGTGCTTTTGTTGTCGTAATGTGGTAAAAAGATGGAGATCCAGACCTGTTATTTAGCTAAAACTATTTTAGATTGCTTAAGTCATCTGCAACAGCAAAAAAATTATTTATCAAAACTCAAAAGGTAAACAATATGCTGTATATTTTCTAGATCATGAATAGTATATATTTTTACCATTCACGACTCTTACGGTGCTCTCCGCCATTTTGAAAAGTTCAAAGGTTATCTCATCTCGGCAACTCGTCCATCAAAATATTCTACGAGTTGCCCAGTGGAAAATACCACATGAGGGGGTGTTCATGTGCATTTTCCATGTCGGCTTTTGGTATTTACCATTATTACCATAGCACATGAACGCAGCATAAAACCTCATTTGTGGCACAGCAAAGTATTGTGAATCATCTGTAAGATTGTTGCTTGAGATTTAGTGATACACTTCACTTAAATTACGACTGAAATGCTTGATAACTGTTAAGCGCAGATTTTGAGCCAATTTTTTTTTTACTCTTAGGTCAATTCTCAGCAGTGTTCTTGTGAGTAATTCTCAGAAAGGCTTGATAAATAAAACCTGGCCTGAACCTATTTTTGGTCACAAATGTTTTCAGAGGAAGCAAAACAGATCTTCAGGTGGGAAAAAGTTGCATCACTAAATGAAGTTGATTAAATTGCAAAAAAAAAAGAAAAAAAAAGATCAGGTTGGTAATTGTGACCCTGACACTTTCTTAGAAAAGAGATGATGGCTGCATCCTATTTCCAAATACCAGACCAAAAAAAAAAATTGTCTACACTTTATTTTGTACTTTTGACGTTTGATGATAATTTTGCATTTACTACAGAAGCATGATTATAGTTTACTTTGTCTAACTTTGCACTATTTTCATCGTACAGAGCATTTCGTTAATACAACTGAACAGGAAATAAACCACACAATATTTTAGTGTACAGGTAATTATGGTCTGCCTGCTCATAATCATTTGTATGTACATAAACATTTCTTACATTACTTTTTTGGAGTGCCATTTTAATACATACTTTCATTACGTCACTTTAAAATTGATGGAAAAGTTGATTACAATTAAAGAACACTGTTAATTAATCGCATTAAAGCATGGCAGTACATTTTCTTGGGTTTAACATTGTGGCAAAACGTTCATCTGGTTCACTCACATGAAGAATTATGCATGCTTTACCAACAATTGTGATGCATTTCTATGAAACATTTAATGATGTTGCCCCTTTTTGCTCATTTTTTGATTGATTCAACTTTTACAATAAATAATCTGTATGAAAAAAGTTCCTTCATGTGTTTGTAAAAATGCTTATCTCGAACACCATAAATCAGGGGAGTAAGTAGTCGTGGCAAAATGTTTGTTAGAAGATAATTCAAAAAGGTTAGTCTCGCCCGGTCAACTGGAAGAAATGGGATAAACATCTTGTCTATGACAGCAGTAATGTAGGACAACATACAGAGCAGAAGCTGTACTCCATGTAACAGGATGGTGCTTTGGGCCTTTTTTGCTGAGGATTTATCAGTGGTGGATCTCCTGGCCGCAATAAGCACTCGACAATATGTGAATACAAGAATTACCCACACAACAGATGAGTAAAGGCCATTCATAAATCTGGACTGTACTTCATGGTATGCTGTGCTGTACAGAATTGATGCACTACAAGAAGTAACTGTATAAGAAGTAGATAAAGGACGAACAATTGAAAGAAGAATCAAGTCAGCCAATCCAGGTAAAACTCCTACACCCCAAATCAGAGAGATAAGGATGTATGTCCTGCGCACTGTGCAAATCTGATGATGATGCAGTGGTTTGCAGATTGCGATGTAACGCTCAACGGCCATACCGGCCAAAGTCAGAGGAGTGTTCTTATGAGTTGTTGAGGCTATTATAAGCAGTGTAACACAGAACGGGAGAGGTACATTTTGCCATACATAAGCCATCACAGAAAGAATTACAGTGAAAAAAACCATGAGCATATCATTGATGACCAAGTGAATGTATAATATATATCTCGGATTATTGTAGAAAATTGAACTCCTGAAAAATGTCAATACAAACACTCCATTAATGGACAGAATTATGACTGCAAGAAGAACAACGGTGAAATTTTTAGCAAAAGCATCTGCATATCTTTCTTGTACACTATATAGAAACATTGTAGAGTTCATTGTCCTCATGCACAGTTGTAAAGGTTTTTACTCTTGATGTTCTTTTCACCAACGATGACTTTCAAAAGTACATCCAGCTCATACGATGGTAGCCTATTTATCCGAAAGATTTTTTAAATGACTTAATCTGATATAGAAATGACAAAAGGAGAAACATTTTGTAAGTTATCAATTAAAAGTTAGGAAGACTATACAAAAATAATAATAAGACAACTTACTCTTTTCGATTTGCTTAGTAAATAGTTTGGGCTCCAGACGAAAACTGGCCAGTTTATAAGATGTAAAAGAGGAGGGAGGGAAAAAAAGCAACACAAGGGAAAAGGGAGGCAGGGATGGAAAGAGTGTGATTATTTCTGCACACTGTGTATAGGGAGCTGTGTACTGACTGCACATTTTTCACAAATAAGATATTTGTCAATGACACTTAGGATCTGTTGTTTACCATGTTTCTCTGCCATGGCGCCATCATATTGTCAATCATCTGTCCTTATGCATGGCACACATTGTTCGATTTTGGCCTGTCCCAGACAAAAGATGACAAATTTTTGCGATTTATGTGGTCGTGGCTCCTAACCGTTAAATCCTACGTCATACTGTGTGAGAGTTTCAAAGACGGCCATTGTTACGTTCTTGCGACCAAAGATAGTCTGCGAATATTTTCTAATGTCAGACTCACAGTCTGTTTGCTGCTACGACCTACGTCCACTGAATAGCCAATAAAAATGCAACATGAAATGGCGTATTGATCAACATGACGTTAAATCTTAAACCTACTTACCTCAAGCTCCATTTGCAAAATTGGCATGCCAGGTTGGCCTCTGACAGTGCTAGCCATGTCCATATTCTCTTTCGCTTTGTTCTTCTTTTTTTCAGCGCTCATAAAAACACAATTGCCAAAGTTTATCTTGCTATTTGTTTACCACTAGTCCATGCTGATGATGTTTTATTCTTCTATACTTACTTTGGGCTGATTAATTTGGTAATCGAGTAATCGTCTTAAGACGATTAATAAAGCAATCAGATTTCCCTTTCAGTCGCTCACGTTCGACGTGACATTGGGATCACTAGGAGCCCTAACGAGCCAATGAACGTTTCCGTGCGCGAGAAGAATCACGTGACCCGCCCCGCAGCGTGGGTAAACAATAAGCGGGTGCACGCACTCTAGTCTTTCACTTCGAAGCCGTCAAGCCGAGCTTCGATTTGACTCTGAGTTTTTGCACATAACAGAACTTTGTATTTCTTTCATACCTACTCTCTGAGTTTTAGTATGGCTATGGTATGGCTATTCTAGCCTCGAAAGAATTTAGTTAAGCCCCGAATGTTTTTTTTTTTTTTTTTTTTTTTTTTTTTGCGGGGAACTGCCCGGAAGTTAGTTGAAATGATATACTTTACATGAGTGACACCTGTCACATATAGGTCAGACTCAGAATGTTCCAAAACAAAAGTATTTATTAAAAACACATACTCAGGTAATCCACAGTTACAAAGAAGGCAAAGAAACAGCATGTTGACTTGACAATACCGGACAACTTAACTGAGAACAAAGAGAAACTTAAATAAATAAAAAATCCTTAAACATAGCTATAGGGCTTTATATCACTCCTGTTATGTAGCTATTAAGCATACTACAACTTCACACATCTATAGCGTCTTCAATATCTCCCCCTTTATCAAATTTCAAGTACATCTCCCAAATTTAATTCAATTTTGAAGACTTCCCCTTAGCTTTTCTGTAGCTCAAACAATAGTGTGTTGGCGCTTAATGCTAAGGTCATGGATTTGATCCCCAGGGAAAGCAAGTGTGCCTTGAAATGCATTGTAAGTTGCTACGGAAAAGCATCTGCCAATTGCATAAATGCAAGCTTCTTAAGGGCCAAACTGGATATTGAGTTTTTCAGCCAAGGGAAGGAAAACTTGTATTCTTCCAGCAAAGGGCAATTGAACGCCTGGCTTGTAAATCCACAAATCCACCCGTTTGTTTTTTTCTTTTCTTTGACGAGCACAGTGTAATTGTCCACATAGACCCCTGATGCACATATTACCGGGCTTAAAGAGATAGGAGTAGTAAACTGAGAGACATAGTGAGTTACTTTCCTCCAAAACTTTTGCACTGAAACAATGAAAAAATGTGCCTTGGAAATGATTGCATTTAAAAAATAAGTCAGGAATACTAGGGTTAAGTTTATTTAACCGGAGTGATAAGTTATTATCCAATTGTACTGTACGAGCCTCAAACGTGTATTTATAGTTTGAGTTTGTACTTTTTAACATATTGTATCCCACTCATCTAATGAAATGTCATTATTTAAATCCTGCATCCATGCTCGTCTTTTATTTTCAACATTTTATTTATGATTCTGTACCAGTATATTCTTGTGTAATTGGACAATTCGTTCTTTAGTGAAAAATGTTGCCAATGTGGATAATGCACAGAATTATTTAGCAAAACAAAAAAGAAAAAAACTTCTAAGCTGCAGGTAAAAAAATGTTTCCTGGGTATACGAAACTTTGATGCCAGATTGTCTAATGACATTAAAAAAAAGGTCTTCATAAGTCCATCAATCTAGCAATTCCCGCATTCAACCATAGTTTAAACCCCATATAATGTTTAGCTGGAGTGAAATAAGTTTTTTTTTTATCTGTGTTCCCAAAAAAGTAGTGAACCCATTAAAAAGAATCACACTCACCAGCCGAGCTACAGGCTTAATGCAATACAATAAACAGCCCATTCTCACCCCCAAGGCGTCACTTAAATGACGCCTTGGGAAGCATTTGGACATGCTTCAATATCTGACGCTTTAGGCGCCCTTTAGCGTCAGTTAGATGACGCCCTAGGATCGCGTGTACCCTACCCCCACCCCACACCTAAACCTAACCGCGTCCTTTAACTGATGCTTTCCTTTAGCGTCAGTTAAGGCCAATTTATACTTCTGCGTAGGGTGCGCACAGTAGGTACGGCGTAGCATACGCACAGACGCGTCCCATTGCGCGTACCCTTCGCCGTCGCCTGACGCGCACCTCCTCAAAAATGTAACTACACGTCGCGACGACGCGGACCGCAAGATCGGTGATTGGTCGGCTTGGTATCATCGCATTTCCTCCTACGCATTTCCGCACGTACCTTCTCACGCATTTCCACCACTGTCTATGATTTCCACACGTACCATCTCCTCCGACGTCTTCTCTCATTTCTGCCTTTCAGTTTTAGTAATTTCACTAAAGTGAACTGTTTTTCCACCTCAATAAGCTCCAACTCCAACATGATCAGCTCTCTTTCAATCGCTATTGCTTGTAGTAACCTAGCCGCGAGGAATCTAAACACATTAAAACTCTCCGCCGCCAACTAGCGTTTCGGAGCAGTACTGCAGAGCAACCAAGACCTGAACGCAGAAGTATAAATGCTCATAACGGCGTCGCCTACGTGCGTAGCCAACGCCGCACATTACGGCGTACCCTCGACGCAGAAGTATAAATTGGCCTTTAGATGACGCCGTAGGATCGCGTCATGTAAGTGACGCTAAAGGGCGTCTAAAACGTCAAATATTGAAGCATGGTCAAAGGTGACGCCTTGGGGTGAGAATGCGTTGCAATAAAACTACAAATTTATCATGTTTGTATAAACACAAAATTACAGTCCCTTCCAAATTTTTCTGAAATGTATTATTGACAGCACAAAAACATACAGTATTAACAACTCAGCCATTAACAAAGATGGCTAATATCAGTAACTTATTTAAAATGTCTTTGTTTTCTGCAGAGTAAACAAATAAAACAAACTAGCAAGATAAAATAACTTTTGCTCAATATTTGATTGATTCAACCTTTGCAATAGGTAATTTACATGAAAAAAGACCCTTTATATGTTTATAAACATGTTTATCCCGAACACCATAAATCAGAGGTGTAAGAAGTCTTGGTACAATGTTTGTCAAAAGATAATTAAAAAATACGATTTTTTTCTGCCTATCAGTAACAATTTGAAGATAAATTTTGTCCAACACAGGAGTAATGTAGGACAACATACAGAGCAGAAGCTGTACTCCATGTAACAGGATGGTGCTTTGGGCCTTTTTTGCTGAAGATTTATCAGTGGAGGCTCTTCTGGCCGTAATAAGCACTCGACAATATGTGAATACAAGAATTAACCACACAACGGATGTATAAAGCCCATTCATAAATTTGCTTAGTTCTCCATGATACGCAGTGTTATAAAGAGATGCTGAACTACAGAAAGTACTTGTTGTAAAGATAGATAAAGGACGAACAATTGAAAGAAGAATCAATTCAGCCAATCCAGGTAAAACTCCTGCACCCCAAATCAGAGAGATAAGGATAAATGTCCTGCGCACTGTGCAAATCTGATGATGATGCAGTGGTTTGCAGATTGCGATGTAACGCTCAACGGCCATACCGGCCAAAGTCAGAGGAGTGATCTTATGAGTTGTTGAGGCTATTATAAGCAGTGTAACACAGAACGGGAGAGGTACGTTTTGCCATGCAAAAGTCATCACAAATAGAATTACACTGAAAAAAAACATGAGCATGTCATTGATAACCAAGTGAATGTATAATATATATCTCGGATTATTGTAGAAAATTGAACTCCTAAAGAATATAAATACAAACAATCCATTTATGGAGATAATTATGACTGCAAGAAAAACAATGGTAAAATTTTTTGCAAAAGCATCTGCATATTTTTCTTGAAAACTATATAAAAGCATTGAAGAGTTCATTCCGCTTTTGCACTGGTGTCAGTTTAATATGACAGTCCTTTTTTTCTTGGAAAGTAAGATTTTTGACAGTTGTTGTTGTCCCTTTCTTTTCCTTAAAAATGTCTTTATGGCTGTCCAAAGAACATCAAGCTGTAATACAATATTTTTTATCTTGAGGATTTTTCCATTTATTTAATCTGATAAGAAAATTAAATGAAGAAAATATTAGCAGGTTAACAATTATATGAAGAATATACATTCAAAATTAAAGACATTGCAGAAAGAGTGAACTTACCGCTTTCTCAGTAAATAGTTTTGGCTTCAGATGTAAACGGACAAGTTTATATGCTCACTTAAGATGTAAAAGTGGGAGGAAAAAAAAAAGAGCAGGAGAGAGAAGGGGGGAGGGTGGGGATGTGGGGGTGTTGATGATGATGGGGGTAAGGGAAAGAGCGTAGAGGAAGAGTATGTTTTTATTACAGTACATTGCTTTCATGGTGTAATAATGGGTCCATATGATTATAATACAGCATTTAGATTTTGACGTGGAAAAGAATTTGGGGTAAAGTAATAAAGTATGGTCTACACAACCTCTGCCCCTCAGAGGCCAAACCCACAGGTTCCAGATAATTCGGTAGTAAAGCGTAGAGTTATCCTCAGCCATATCATACCATAACGTCCAGCCCCAAGAGAGCTGGGTTTGTCATATCCTTAGATGCGGACAGATCCCCTTACGCTTGGCCAAACAAACTCCCATATAACCTTCACCACCTCCATTCCCCGGGCAAGTTTTGGTACCCTAGAATCTATACTGTTTTCCTTGGGACCACAGGAAGATCTACCAATTTGCATAGTGGGCACGGACACATAACCATTAATGATTTATATATGAGACCACTGATGTGTTGTCTGTGCGAACAAACACATGTTGGCCTCTCAGGTCTAGGAGGAAATGCTTCACTGCTATGATGACAGCCATTATTTCCAGGCAATTTATGTAGCATTAGAGATTATGACTTATGGCATTAGAGATTATGATTATGACTGAGATTATGAAGGGAATCATCTGTCGTTAGCATGAAGCGATGACAATGGGCTTCTAACATGGGACCTTGGGACAAGAACCAAGTCTTCTTCCATATCATCAAGGTGCAAAGACATGTGGAGTGGGCTCCCCTCTGGGAAAACCCCCTTGGTCTTGAGCCACCACTACAAGGCTCACTTGTACAGCAGGCCAAAAGTTATCACTTTGGACACAGCTGCCATCAGCCCCAACAATGTCAGAAACTGTTTGACAGTGAGTGACTGACCTAGCTTTATCTTGTTTACGGCAGTGAAACTCAAATCAATACGAGCAGGAGACAGACATGCCTGCGTCGTCGTTGAGTCCCACACCACACCTAGAAAAGTAGTTCTCTGTGCTGGAGAAAGCGCACTCTTCTTGGCATTCAGCCTTCACCCAAACTTTTTCGTAATGGCGAGGATGACATCTCGATGCCGAACCTCCATCCGTTAGCCAATCATCGACATAGCCTCTCAAGACTGGCCTTGTAGTCAGCTGAAGTAAACTGGCAGGGAACAACCCAGATGATTCATCTATTTCCCTCCTCAGAGGATGCGAGAGTCCTGACGACGTAATGTCAAGGGACTGACTCAGATGCATTGACACAATGTCTTGTGCCTGGAAACCGCTGCGCCCTGAAACACCAAAGGCAATGTCCACTTTGGTGGTCTAGGAACCTTTGGCTGAACCTAACGGGGATGCGAGACACCTATCCGCCTCCACCTTGAAGGTGGATGTGGCTGCAATAGCAGCCAATCACAACAAGTTGATGGCAGGTCAGTGGGAAAGCACAACCTAAGTATTAGGTTCCTATAATGCCTAGTTCACACTACATGATTTTAAAATGTCGGGCTGAACTGTGCAGTTCACACTACATGACTTGCTCTCAGTGAAATCATGAGTGTTCAAGTTGTTTAGCTGTTCACACCACACAACACAACGTGATTGATCCACAACAGGAGGTAACTCACTACACGAGTTAACAACGCACTAGAGATACAACCACGATCGGATGATAAGAGCATATCATTTGTGACTCAATGAGAGCTGTTTAAAGTACTATGGTACGGTCTAAATCATGAAAATACTCAAATAAATAACGAGTTGACAACAACACGATTCTATCTGGTCTAGAAACCATGTTTTGTAACGAAAAACCACGCAATAAAACGAACCAGAAATGACGCGAAACTGCAGAGAAGAACACAACACGCGAATATGGACGTCAGACAGAAACTAGTGCTGCACACTGTTTGCTCGACGATATGCTCTGAGAAAAAAAAAATGCAAAAAAGAAAAAGTAAGATTTACCTGGTGTCCTCAACCCATGCGTTGCTATGATTGGCTGTACTCATGACATCACTGAGATTGAGTCGCGCGACTGCTCTGGATATCTAGCATGCTAGATATTTTTCTGAGCTCGGTGACCTGTCTGCGAGGTGTCTGCGAGCTGTCTTTGATGCGTTGTTGGCTCTTTCACACTAACGGATTGGCGAGCGTTAATCGTCCGCTAATCGCCCGCGATTTGCACGCGATAACACCCTGACTTGTCGGCGACTCAACGATTTGCAAATCGGGCTTAAATCGGGCTTAAAATCACGTAGTGTGAACTAGGCTTAAGGCGCTCTGAGGTTAAATCCTCCAAGGCCACACCTTGTCCCCTCTTGGGATCTCTTAGTGGTCTAACTGGCTTTACAGAAAGATCAATTTGACCCCTTACAGTCAGTCAAGTTTAGTGCCCTCTCTATGAAGACGACCCTCCTGACTGCGCTCACTTCGCTTAAGAGGGTGGGGGACCTTCAAGCCCTCTCTGTTTATGATACAAGCCTTGAGTTCAGACCGGTAGATTGTCATAATGGTCCTGTGACCCCAGCGCGGCAATGTGCCTAAGGTTCACACTACCCCTTTCAGGGATCAAGTGATAACCTGGCAAGAATTCCCTCCTGATAAGGGAGAACCAACCCTATCTCTGTTGTCCTGCGGGCATTTTGCGTATTTATCTGGATAGCTTTAGAAGACCAGATCTGCTTTGGAGAACAGCAGAAGGTAAAAGCTGCTCTAAACAAAGAATAAGCCGCTGGATTGTGGGTGAATTTCTCCTCGCTTCTCAAGACTGATCATTTCCCCTAGCAAAGAGGGCTCATTCCACCAGGGGTGTCGCTGCTTTTTTGGCTTTAGCGAACGTTGCCTCACTAGTAGACATTTTTAAAGCTGCGGTCTGGGCTACTCCCAACACTTTTGCAATATTTAATAATCGACGCATGGAACCAGTTCCGTCCAGTGTTCTGGGAACTCAGACGACTGGTAGGGTGTGGTTCTTACATCAGCGCCTTTATTCCCTTCGCTAAGGTGATATCGTGCATGTTTAGGTTCAAGTTAAAGGTTCCTATAATGTTGAACCTTGGACCAACCTTGCATCATTTAAGCACATTTTGGTAGATGAGTTCTGAGGAGGAGCTACTCAAAAGACCCATTACCTGTGGTATGCCCCTTTCAGGTGAGCCCTTGTATTTGGGTTAGTGCTCTATATGTAGTGACTCCCTAACGGTGGTCCCATATGTGTATTCTCCACTGTTTGGTTCCTTGGCTTGAACCCTGTGTCTTACCTTGGACAGAGCTTCGTTCCGTCACCAGTCACTGTGGTGGATCACTCCACAGAGACTTTTTTATGTTGTACTACCTCTGATAAATCTATAGGATGTATTCTTCACATATGAAAACTTTGGAATTATGTACAGTCCTCAGTTGTACATAAATATTCAGCAGAAATGGCAGCTGAAGTGACCTTCATTGTATGATAAGTCTGTCTTGAAGGAAGACTGGAGGTCACGCCCCAAGGTTACAAGTGGGTTGTGTGCATTTTGTCAATTTGTGACAGAAAAGCATGGCAGTATTCTTTATTTTATTTCCATTCATTCACTTGACATCCACTTTCATTTAACCCTTGTGTGGAGTTCATATTTTTTTTATTCAGCCAGTGTTCGTGGGACAGGTGGGCCCACTGCATTAAAATGTTTTTCAGCATTTTTATTTATGTTGTAAATTACAGAGAAGATAATTAGCCTGTATTGACTTGCAAATGAAAACATAATTGCTGACGTTCTCTAATGAGATCATACGATCAATTATGGATTAACTATTTTTATGAATCCCAAAAAATTGCTATACAGTAAAATAAGAAATAAAACCACACTGAGATGTAATTTCACAATTGTGATATATTCCATAAAACATAAGTCTGTATTTAAATTCAATGCATGTGTTTATTTGTAAAACGTTCTACCGTTTCATAAGTGCATGATTCTTAATATTCCCTGACATCTTTTCTCTAAATTCCACTTGGCCAAGAAGTTATAATTACAAAATCACAATAAGAAAATAACTAAGAAAAAGCACATATTAAAAATATATTTTGCATAGGGAAGATAACAAAATAATTACTAATTATGCTTATATGATGATACATTTTTCACTCACTGCTTAGTTGATTCAACTTTCACATTAATTAACCTACATGAAAAAAGTCCTTTCATGTATTTAACAAATTGTTTATCTCGAACACCATAAATGAGGGGGCTAAGCAGTCTTGGTAATAAGTTTGTAAGAAGATAATTGAAAAAGAGGATTTTTGACCGTAGAGTAGGTACAAGTTGGCTATAAATCTTGTCTATGGTAGGAGTAATGATGGACAACATACAGAGCAGAAGCTGTACTCCATGTAACAGGATGGTGCTTTGGGCCTTTTTTGCTGATGATTTATCAGTGGAGGCTCTTCTGGCCGCAATAAGCACTCGACAGTATGTGAATACAAGAATTAACCACACAACAGATGTATAAAGCCCATGTGTAATTTTGCTTTGGTCTTCATGGTATGGTGTGCTATACACATTAGTTGTACTACAGAGAGTACTTGTTGTAAAAACAGATAGAGGACGAACAATTGAAAGAAGAATCAAGTCAGCCAATCCAGGTAAAACTCCTACACCCCAAATCAGAGAGATAAGGATGAATGTCCTGCGCACTGTGCAAATCTGATGATGATGCAGTGGTTTGCAGATTGCGATGTAACGCTCAACGGCCATACCGGCCAAAGTCAGAGGAGTGTTCTTATGAGTTGTTGAGGCTATTATAAGTAGTGTAACACAGAACGGGAGAGGAACCTTTGGCCATACATAAGCCATCACAACAAGACTTACACTGAAAAAAACCAAGAGCATATCATTGATGACCATGTGAATATATAATATATATCTTGGATCATTGTAGAAAATTGAACTCTTGAAGAATGTGAAAACAATTATTCCATTGATGGAGTTGACTATGAGCCCGACAAGAACAATGGTGAAATTTTTTGCAAAAGCATCTGCATATCTGTCTTCTATGGTGTACTGAAACATTGTAGAATTCATTATTCTTTTGCGCTGGCATAAACGTCTGTGACTCTTTTGTGTGAAAATAATTTTTCTTGGCTTTCTGGTTGTTTTTGTGTTTCCTCCAAATGATGTCCGCAACTTTCTGTCCATTAAGCAGTAGAATGAATATTTTCCATCTGTGTCATCTGATCTGAAAATAAAATAGCTACTCTTTTAACAGAATATTTAAGAGTGAGAAGCTATTAGCAACACATGAACAGAACATATTATATAGATTAAAATATGTGTTCAACAAAGAGTGCTTACCTTCCCACCTTGCATGGTCGACTGATTTGCTTCGAGATGACAAGTTTAAATACTTTAGATGAGGAAGAGGAGACAGTGAAGGAGTGAGAAAGGGAGTGGGGAGGGTAAGGGAGAGGGAGAGGGAGAAAGAGCGAGCACTCTGGTAATATTGAGACAGGAATACAGTGAAATTATGGTGAAAAGTATGTTTTTTTAAATAATCTCAAATATTTAACTTACGATTTAATTGAGAGTAGTGGCTTTTGAGTCGAAGTTGTTCAGAACAAGGAAATTCTAACATATGATATAAATTGTGTGTGTGTATATGTGAAACACCATGATATATGAGGCTTAAAACCCTATAGCGCCACCTGCTGGCCAATTTCCTTCAAATTTTGCACAGACTAAATTTTGTCCATGAGTCAAACAGGCCCACCAAGTTTCATTACGATTGACTTTCGTTGTCTAATATGTGCTCAAACTTCATTGGCTGACGGCGGCAATATTTTTCGAGATTCATGTATGTCCTCAGACAATCACGCCACTTTGGACAGAAACTGCACCTTGCACCTGACCTGACTGTTGCTTACTATAACCGTTTTCGTGGTTGTATGTTCATTTTACAGGGCCACCAAGTGGCCAGACCCGGTATCATTTTCCATGCGACCACAGACTGTGCCTTTAATGGTGTAAGTTTTGTGAAATTAGCTCATTCTGTTCAAGCGTGATTAGCATCCAATCGTGGATGAGAATACTTTTTTTTGTTTTTTTGTTGATAGTTATTAACAACCAGACTCCAGAGAATCTTTCTGCGCTGGTTTGGTCTGAACCTTGATAGTCGGTAAACCTACAACCAATCAGAGCAACGCAGTAGCTACTTTGCATACAGTTGTCAACTACAGAACGTAGCCTTACTTTACTTATTTTAGAAGTTAAATAACGAGTGTTGCTTCTTTTACTTACTCCTCCATGAGTGCGACCAAAGGAGAAACCACAACGACCACAGGCTTACGTCATCTTCTTAGCGACCGTCAGATCCAGCTGATAAGTTACACTTTTGCCGAATCATGTGGGAAGACGGCAAAAATATCTTTCCAATCGACAAATACCCTGATTGCAGTTTTCTGTTTGTCAATTAAAATGAATGTGCTGTCGATTTATTTCACAACAGACGCGACAGCGGAATCAATACATCTCAATTCTCCAGCTGCAGTCAACTTTGAGTGAAACCAGTTAAGCACTCTTTGATTACTACGTGTTGATTACGTCCTTGCAGATCACCTGTCAATCATCGTATAAAGCCCGCCATGGCAATTTGATTGGCCCAAACGTCTTTTGCCTGATCATAATTACAACGTTCAAATTTCATGACAATGAATGCATAAACAGACCTTTCCTATTGCTGGCCCTTGACCTCAAAGCAATGTATACTAATGATAACGCAATCGCTGTGCTCTCAGGCGCAAACTGCACAACGGGGGATTTGGGCTGAATTAATGAGCTTCTTTAAGATGATGTGAGATTAATCAAGATGCATGCCCTGTCTATGTTTGTGTGTGTGTGTGTGTGTGTGTGTGTGTGTGTGTGTGTGTTCATGTAGTTGGTTTAGTAATGTGCATGTGATTTTTAATTACGAGTTAGCTCACTGAGGATTTTGTACTCTATTGTAAATCGCTTTGGATGCATGCATAAATCTAAATGTAATGTGAGTAACCTCATATTACTTGAGAAACGACATGGAATATTGTACTTTTAAAATGAATTTGTTACAATGCCGGAATATTTAAGTAAATGGTAAAAAAAACTTACATGAAGACTTTTAGACATGAAGACAATGCCAACACTTGATCTTGCCAAATAAGACATGTTCCTGGATTAACATATTTTATTGATCCTGGAACAACATTCCTGTATGAAAATCCCAACCCTATCCATAATCCCTACCCATAAATGCTCCTTAAAACCAGATGGAAATGATAAGCGAATAACACTGATGTATGGTTGTGAACCTAAACTTGACATACACTGTAAACTTGTCCCTCAAATCGGATTGGTTGATTGGAATGTTGTTTCAGAATCAACAATAATGTTTTACTTGGTGAAATCTTGTTCACCTATACAATTACCCATACAAGTACAATTTACAAATGCATTGGCCTGTACATATTGCATTAAAATCGAGAATTTATGGACATGGTGTTAACCGTGAATTGTTTTTTCTTATATATTCAAATCTTCAAATCCAATATTGATGGTGCCAAAACTTTGTCCAACAGTTAGACAATGTACAGGGAACATGTTTAACAGTTTTTCTTTTCAAACTGTTCTTTTTCGTTACTTCAGTGCATGATTATATGTATTTGTTCCACTGAAAAATAACGTCCTTTCAATAATATCAGCCCTTTCTTCTAATGTCCTGTTGTCTCCTACACATGAACTCCATCCAGAAATTATTCATGGGGAATATCATCCAAGCTTTTGAGAGAAATGGCTGACTGGGTTTACTCTCTGTGCTTTAGAGATAAAGAATCTGAGCCAATACTTGCGAAACTTCTCATCCCTGAATCCATATATCATTGGACTGAGAAATCGTGGAATGATGTAGACCAGAAGAAAATTAACATACCGTATCTCTAGGCTATACATGGGAAACAGTTGTATGAGCTGAGCCTGCATGGACGGCACGACGAACGCCAACATGCACAATAGCAGCTGAACCCCATGGAGCAGGACTGTGTTACGGGCCTTCTTGGCCAACACCTGGTCAGTGGAGACCGCACGGGCCGTCAGCACGATCTTACAGTACGTATAAAGTAAAGACAAGAAGACAAAAGAGAAATACACACTATCAAACGCGCAGTTCTTGTAATAGATCGAGCGGTCTCGGAACAGGAGCGATTGGTCGCAGAAAATGGACGTTTGGAAGAACAGTGCTGGTTCTTTGGCGACAGTGATGAGAAGATCGGTGAGCGGAGGAGTGAAGCTCAGGATGAAGATCCCCCCGATGATCCACGCGGTGCGTGTGACTGTGCAGATGTGGCTGTAGTGGAGCGGGAAGCAGATGGAGGTGTAGCGCTCCAGGGCCATGCCAGCCAGGATGAGCGGTGTGAAGCGGGTGGTCGTCACTGCGGTCATGATCAGCGGGCAGCAGGCAGACGCCAAGATCTTTGAGAAGGCATAACTCACCTACAAACAGACCCACAAATTAGACACTGACATTGTTTCTTTATACACTCATTGTGTCTTCGCATTTTAGTTGTCATCCATTAAACTTCTACTCTGAGTTTCAACTTGATTTTCTTCATGAGTAAGTAAACTTAAACCAAAAAAAGTAAAATGAACATTGTATAGTTTTCTAAAAACAGACAATATCAAAACAAAATAATTATTTCACAAGTTGGACAGGGTATTAATTTTATAGAATTTTATGGCTTTTTTAAAAAACACTTACACAAAAAGTTTGGTGTATTTTTTTGAGGGGGGAAAGAATTAATACTTTTATTCTGCAACAATGCATTAAATTGATATTGATATTTTAAAAAAGTGTCAGTAAAGACATCAATAATGTTACAAAAATGCTGTTCTTTTGAACTTTCTATTCATCAAAGAATCCTGGAAAAAAGGCTTCATGGTTTATACACTCGTCTAAACAATGCTGGGTTGTTTGAACCCAAATTTGGGTGAAATATGGACAAACCCAAATGTTGGGTTAAAAATGTAATTTCAAATTTTAACCCAACTTAAAACTTTTACTTTTAACTGTACATTTTTAAATTACATTTTTAACCCAACAATTGGGTTTGTCCATATTTTACCCAAATTTGGGTTCAAACAACCCAGCATTTTTTAGAGTGTACATATTTATTGATCAGAAAATGAGCATATTAGAATGATTTCTGAAGAATCATGTGAGACTGAAGACTGAAATAATGATGCTGAAAATTCAGCTTTGCATCATTGGAATACAATACATTTTACAATATATACAGAATATTCACAATATTTTTGACCATAAATTCAGGCTTGGTGAATACAAGAGACTCATTTGAATGGCAGCATATTTTAAACAGGCTAAACAAAATACAAGCTTTGATATTTTGCTTCCAATGCAATGACATTCAGGCATTTATAAGTGTAGCTTAAGTGTTTTTTAACCCATTTTTGGCCACATAATCATACTTACCACATACAAGGCGGTTACCAATGTCAGTTGTACTGCATCATTAATGACCATGCAGATAAACATGATATAACGTGGATCTTCATAGAAGAAACTGTGCTTGCGGAAAGTGGACACCATACTGCAATTAAGGCCACTGAGCGCCAGCCACACAAGCATGGCCATGATGTTTTTAGTGAGAGCAGCGCTGAAGCTGTCTCGCGGTATGGCATTCAGAAGGAGTAAAGTAGAGTTACCAAACTCTGAGACGGTGCTGGAGTTCATGTTCTCAACCTGACATGATAAAGCACACATTATAGACACAGTATGTGCAACTACACTCAATATAATAGGCTATACATTCGGCATCTTTTAATCAGTATGTAAAGCTATATAGGAAAAGCCATATTAAAAGACATGTATGATAACAAAAAAACACATTTCTATTGCTAGAACTACTGCACAATTAAATAAGAATACATAATTAGACATGTTTTTGATTTCTTGGAAGAATGAATGAGTCTTGTGGCAAAATATATCCCAGTGTAATGGGTATTATCCAAATTGCTTCATTTTAAGAATGTTAACTAGAGTAAAGCGATGTTGGTTAGTCAAGTCCCCTCTCACCTAAAATGCCTCCTGCCCTTCCCTGACAGTCCCAGTCTGTGTTGAATCTTATATAGGCTACTGTATACGTATGGATGTGATATAGATGAAGGTGGTTGATTGGAGAATGCCCTGAAAACTCTTCAGGGGATTTACATTTTACTCAATAGCACTGGTTTGTTTTCCCATGCAGGAGTAAAAGGAAACAGAGGTGAAAACCAACACATGTTAAATTAGCTTTTAAATATGATTTTTTTATTTTATTTATAAAGCACTAGGGCTGGGTATTGACACAAATTTCACAATTTGATTCGATTTCGATTCACAAGCTTGCAATTCGATTCGATTTTGATTCCGATTCGATTCAATATTGTTTATTTTGGATATCAGTTACAATAAATGGCAAATTTTCTCAAGGAAATCAAATCTCTTAACTAATGCTGAAGCCTAAATTATGGGAGTCTATGTAGCCTACTAGGCTTCATAAAGGTAATAATGAACTGTTTTGTAGCTATACAAACACTTAAATTACACTTTTATTTATTTTTATAATAAGAAGATTATATGAAATATAAACATTTAAATGGTGGCTGTCATAAAAAACTTGCCAGATTTATTCAAATATGCATTAAATATTGAAGAACATTAAGATTATAATGCATATAATATGGTGTATATATTTAGCAAAATGCTCCTCTCGAGTTATCTTTTCTAGCTGTTTAACTGACGTCTTTCTTCGGTTGAAACGCTGATTGAGCGAATCCAATGTAACATGATACGGATTTCGATAAGTTGTACTCTATCTTTTAACACACTTTCAGATGCTCATTCATGTTTATTTCGCGCTGTGACTGGTATTAACCCGGAAGAGAGATCAGCGCTGCTGCTTCTCTTCAGCTGCGCCAGAGCGATCTCACGCCAGAGCGCCAAAGCGTTATTTATGTTTTTGGATTTTTAATGAAAATGGACGTAATTTGAAATTTGAGACTTTGTTTCATATCAATAGTAACAAAGGACAAAGATTATTGCGATTTGTTGGATGCGCGCAGCCGCGATTCAATGTTCCATTCATTCAACTGAAACAGGATGACTAATCGATTCTTGAGATTTAAGAATCGAAATTGGTTTGTAAAAATGAGAATCGATTAATATCGAGAAATCGATATTTCTTAACCCAGTCCTTAACCCAAATTGCATAAACACCATAACAAGCAAGAAAGAGTGAAAATAAATGGAAACACTGATAAAAGGACTTAACCTTTGACTATATGAGCAGTTATAAGCCTGGGTAAAATATTTTTTTTTTTAACTTTGATTGAAATGTAGATTTTGATCAAACTAATCTGAGACAAACCGGGAGACTATTCCACAGTTTTGGCCCATGCAATGGAAGGAATGAAGGAGTACACATGGATTAAGGGTTAAGGCTGTAATAGATTGGTCAAGTCCAGATTCCCGTAAGGCCCTACAGAGGTTCCTGGGGTTTGCCAACTTCTATCTGCATTTCATTTGCATTTTCAGCCAACTAGTCGCACCTCTGACCGCCTTGACCTCTCCCAGAGTGACGTTCAGGTGATCGGACACAGCTGAGGCTGTGTTCGCCAAACTCAAGAGCCGGCTCCCATCCTAGTCGCCCCTGATTCATCACGTCAGGTAGAGGTCGACGCGTCAGGGGAAGGTGCAGTGCTTTCCCAGCGCTCTTCTGCAGACGACAAGATGCTTTCTTACTCATTTTTGTCCCATCGTCTATCACCTGCTGAACGTAACTATAACATTGGTAACAGAGTTGTTGGCGGTCAAGTTGGCATTGGAGGAGTGGTGTCATTGGTTAGAGGGTTCGGGGGTACCTTTTATCATTTGGACTGAACCTTGAATGTATTAGATCTGCTAAAAGACTCAACTCCAGGCAGGATCGATGGACTATTTTTCTGACGTTTTGACTTTTCTCTCTCGTACCGCCCAGGATCCACAAATGTCAAGCCCGATTCCATATCTCGTATTTTTGATCCATCTGAACGCCCAGTTACTCCCGAGTGTATTTTACCCAAGAAAATAGTTATCTCTACACTCACATGGGAGGTCGAAATGAAGGTCAAGACTGCCTTAGAAGGGGTAACGCCTCCACCCGGTTGCCCACCGAATCGATTATTTGTGCCGGAGGAGTTACGGTCCGACGTTATTCGATGGGGTCATTGCTCTAACGTGGCTTGTCATCCAGGAGTAAACTGCACCCGCTGTTTAGTCAAGCAATGATTCTGGTGGCCATTAATGGCTTGCGACACAGTTTTGTGTTGGCTTGTTCGATTTGTGCCGTTGGTTAGACATCTAACCGTCCTCCTGATGGGTTACTCCAACCGCTGTCTGTCCCTTCCAGGCCCTGGTCCCACATAGCGCTAGATTTTGTAATCGACCTCCATGACATGGCATGACGGTTGTTTTAACCGTATGGTTCTCGAAGAGGGCACATTTCATTCCCTTGCCCAAATTGGAGGCAGCGGCAACACGCCTTATTCACGGCAGCGCCATCTTTGATTTTTAATAAGAATGAAAGCGAGGCTGTGAGGGATAGTCATGCATCTCTTCAATGGGCTGTACTGTTATTTAATGTGTTTTCGGATTGTTCTGCTCATGAAACACTGGAAAAATATATTTCCAAGAAATTTCAGTTGACAAAAATCTCCCGACAATGTAAGCTGTGGCAAATTGTAAGAAATCTAGGAGCTTTATTCAGCTTTTTACAGCGGATGCCATTGGGAACACGGTAAGTCTATCCCTCACAGCCTCACTTTCATACCTGTCATGGTGCTGCTCTAAATAAGGTCTACTGTCGTAGATCACGTCGTCTTTCGTGGACGTGGTTTACGATATTCATATGAGCTAAGAGATTTTTTGGGAGGTAGGTTAAATAATAAAATAACTGTTTGGGTGGCTGAAAATAACTATTTGGGTGGCTGATGACTATTGAGTCATGTTGATGCTCCAGTACTCACCACCATAGTGATTCAATGCCAGTCCAGAGGAATGCCAGAAAACTGTGCTTAAAAATCCATTTCTTTAAAATTATTCAGTTGATAAATAGATAGCATAGGCCAATTATTAACAGCTTTCCCATATCATAAGTCTGCTACGCTATTACGTATGGATAATGTAAACTACCTTGTTTATTCGTTTACAGTATCTGTTAAAATGTAGAATAAAATGTAAAATGTAAAATGTAGTGCTAGTCATTTGTTCTGCATTGGTTATTAATTAGTTTTGCATGAATTATGAAACTTTTTCAGAAGTTCTCTGGGAAGTATTAACAAAAAGAGTAGTTATTGATAAGTGAATAGTGAACTACCACTTTCATCTGTGCGCTATCGCTTACTAGTTCGTTAATCAGAGTTTCTTGTTAGTTAATAATAGTTATAGTTACTCATAGGTTCTTGTGTATGATTCATTAATGAAGGAATCATACTCTAAAATGTTACCCACAATTTTTATGAAATAATATTTATTGTTTTTAAAGAATTTTCTTTATTGAAAAAGTTAAAGTGAAAATGTTTGTTTTTTTAACATCTAATATTCAATTTATGCACTGTAAAAAATATTTTCAAGATTTGTTATCACAACATATTTTGTTTTGTCAAATCAACTTTATAATAATTTATTTAGTTGAGATAACTTATTATTTTGAGTTTCTGATGGTTAAATTAATCTACTTCATTGTATTAACTCACTTTTTCCAGTTCAATCAACTTAAAAGTTTAAGGCAACCCAGGTTACTTACATTTTTAAGTTAAACCAACAATATTTTTTACAGTGTAATCACAACATTTTTTCTTTTAAAATGTGTTTTGTTGGTATACATTCTTGTATTTAGAGTGACTCAGTGATGCTAAATAATATTTTTGACATGAGTAAAAACTGTGAATACTATGTTACAATTTTAGGCTACCAAACAAACAAATAAATAAATAAAACGCCAAATCAACTTTTTAAAAATAATGATCGTTTATATCCATGTCTTATTATAAATGTATATCTACATAAAGCTCAGATTTATTCAAAAATAACGAACATTTTCTGAATATCTGGGAATTGCTAAACAATACACAGGGAATCATTTAAAACTAAACATTTGCCAAGACAGAAACACAATGTGTCACATATCAGATTCCAAGCCCTTGGCACATTATAATATTAGAAAACTAACGATCTATTTAATCTTCTTCACCTTTGCATTCTACTCTTGTGTCTACAGGACGACCACAAACAAAATACCTCTTCAGATGCTTGCGGAACTTTTTATCCCGCACTCCGTATATGATTGGACTCAAAAAGCGTGGCAAAATATAGACAATTAAATAGTTGGCAAAGCGAATTTCTAGGATGTGTCCCGGGAAGATGATGTGTAAAACGCCCTCCACACTGGGAGACACGTAAGAGAGCAGGCACATGAGCAACTGCACCCCGTGGAGCAAGATGGTGTTGGTGGCCCGCTTGGCAGACGTTCTCTCCGTGGAGAGCGCACGAGCCGCGAACACGACCCGCAGATACGTGCACAGCAGCGTGAGAAACACCAGCGAGAAATAAATCCCATCGAACGCTTGCCGCTTATACAGGAGCACCGGGTCTTTGAACACATTCGGCCTGAGGCAAAAAACATAGGTTTGGAAGAAACTCAGAGGTTCTGTGGCTAAGGTCACGAATAGGTCAGTGATGTCAGGAACCACAGATACGAACCAAATGGCCCCTATGAGCATGTAGGCACGGCGCACGGTGCAGATCTGGGCGTGGCGTAGAGGATGGCAGATGGCGATGTAGCGTTCGAGGGCCATGCCGGCCAGGTTCACAGGTGTGCTGCGGGTGGTGAACACTGCCACCAGGATGAAGAAGCAACACACTCCTACAGTGATTGTGTACAAGGCGTAACTGACCACAAACAGAGCAATGGTTACAGTGAGCTGCACTGCGTCATTAATGACCATGTGTATGAAGAGAATATAGCGAGGGTCCTCGTAAAAGACTTGGTGTCTGAAGAACGTGGCCACTACGCTGCCGTTGATGTAGCTGAGGAGGAACCACACAAGCACCACGATCAAGTTCTTCATGAAGGCCACAGTGAATGTGTCTCGCAAGAGGAGTTGTTGGCCCGCTGTTGAATTCATCATTCAGGACTGGAATCTGAAAAATAAATAAATAAAATATAGCTGCGAGCAGCGATTGCGGGCCCAAGCCGGTGGCACCGCAACCCCGATGCCTTTAGCTACCCAAAGGCACCGGGATGGTGGTACCGCCGGCTTTGGCCCTTTATCGCTGCTCACAGCTATATTTATATTTAATATAAAGCCGGTGGCACCGCCACCTTGGTGCCTTTAGGGTTATTCTGTACGACGTGTAAAAACGTAACCCCCGCTTTGACTATCAAAAAGAAGTGTATTGTAGAGCTTGCATCAATGCGGACTCGATGCGCTGTGCGCTGTAACTCCATGTGGCTTTAAGCGCATCATTCTCCACTCGGGATGCGCATAAGCGTTTTGTGCCACACTGTACTGAGCCTTTCATATCATAATGCAGTGACGCAATGACAGATTATTAATTGCCTTTCTTGTTCTGTTCCATCTATTATATGTTGATAATAGATAGGACAGAGCACTAAAAACCTCAAACAAAGCACTAAAAACTTAAGCTGTTTGCTGTGTAGTCTGAGAATGAGCTGTTTGATTTGCACCCTCTTCCTCTTCACTGTCCTCCATAAAAACCAGCTATTCAGGTCCATGTTGTTCTAGAAAGTTTGTATGTTGCTGCCTCAATTAACATCTCTGCTATACATTTAAAACATGGCTATATCTAAAATAATTTATCTTTTTGATTTTTGTTATCTTGTTTTTCATGAATATTTTACAACAATACAAAGAGCAATGTGTATTTTCCAATAATATAGTTTGTAATGGCTTTTTTTGTCATAGATTATAATCATATATTTTTTGGATTTGTTATTTATCTTTATAATGAAGTTGTCTGTATTAAGTAGATTGTGTTTAACACACACAAGAGTGATTTATTAGTTCAACACATAGTTATAGAAATTCTACTTTATCTAAAAAAAACCCTGCACTTTATAAACACACACACACACACACACACACACACACACACACACACACACACACACACACACACACACACACACACATAAATACATGTAAATAAAAATACCAAAAAAAAAACCATCAAATGTGTTTTTAGTCAGAGTATTATTTTATACAGAAACAAATATTTGTAATTCAGATAAGAATGAAGTTAGTGTTTTAAAATCTTAAGGAAAACAAATATATTGAAATATAGCACATGAATTTTAAATTCATTCAACTTCAATTACAAATACAATCTTACTTTTATTTAAAGCAATCTATACATTTAAAAGATGGGGGTTATATGCCTATTTTGTCATTTAAAAAAATTGTTATGCAAAATTGTTATGCAAAAAGACAAGGACTTAGAGACAAAGACTTGTAGGAAAAATCACAGCCAGCCACACACACACACATAAACACAGACAACAGCCCTCCCTTCCCCACACACACACACCCATACACACACACACACACACACACACACAGAGAGAGAGAGAGAGAGAGAGAGAGAGAGAGAGAGAGAGAATCGCAGGGGAAATAAATCCATTCAAACTACAATATCTGACTTTCTGTTGCTCAGAGCGAATGACTTTAAATTGGAAAGTTGATCGGCTTGACGAGAACAATATACGTGGTAAGTTTTGTAACTGTAGGTAAATTGAGCAAAGTTATAACACACTTTATGTGTCCTTTTTTAGTCATAAAATTAATTTCCTCGCCACGGCCAGACCGTTCGAGATATCAAAAATCCGTCCGGAATTGAGCATCCTCAATGTCTTGACTTCATGCACACCGAGTTTGGTTGTGATTGGTAAACACATGCATTGTGATTTGATGTATTTCTCCTAGGACAATTATTCAAACAACCCATAATTCATAATTCATAAATAACTTCCATTTGAACTGTCATAAAACTTAGAGCACGAAAGTTGTTTGGCCTGATGTGATCTATAATTGTACCGAGTTTCATATTAATTCACGCAAGTGTGTTTGATTTATGGACAAATGTTCGAATCCCAGTCCAGGGGGCGCTGTCGAGCCGCCCTGCCACGCCCGATGACCAGCTTCAGCCCGGCCCTGATGGCCATGGGTTCTGACCCGTGTGCAAAGTTTCAAGAGTTTTAGAGGATGTTAAGGCCCCCGAAAATGCCAGAGAAGTCGCACACAGCAAATAAAGGGTTGAAATTAACCTGACAGGCGCCCCTCCTCTCACTCACACAGAGAGACACTGAGAGACTGGCAAAATTCTAAGATTTTCTCTACATTCAAACAAAGATATCTGACTTTCTGTGGGTCCTAGCTAATGAGTATCAATTAGAAAGTTGTCCGGCTCGAGGAGTACAATATACATACCGATTTTTGTAACTCTAGTTAAAACTAACAACCCCACTTTTGTCAAAAGGTGGTGCTACTGAGCCCTCACCACGCCCGTTTCTGAAACTTTGCACATGTCTACTGGCTAATAAATGTGATGTGTCTGTCAAGTTTCATGCAATTTCAAGCATGCTAAGGGTCTCAAAAGCATCCTAAAAGAATGGTAAAGTTTGATGCGTTGCCACGGCAACAGTTTAAAAGATATCAAGAATCCATTCACAGGTCTACATCTGCCGTATATTTACATTATACAGATTAAGTTTGAAGCAAATCGGGTAAAAATAAAAGGGTGATTTCAAAGCATTTTGAAAGTGACACACTTCCTGCTGCCAGTTGGTGGCGCTATAACTTTGACTCACAATAGTCACATCCATGTGATCGTCCTCTTACAGCGAACACACTGCTGAAGTTTCATCAAGATCAGTTAATGTATGCTGAAGTTATAACACACTTCCTGTTTCACGTTTCTCGCCATAATTTCGTTTCCTCGCCACGGCCAAACCGTTCGAGATATCAAAAATCCCCTCGCAAACTTTCATCCTCAATGCCTTGACTTCATGCTGACCGAGTTTCGTGCCGTGTGTTTGAATTCTCTAGGAGGAGTATTGCACATTCCATTGCGAGCGTTTTACAAACAAACCTCAATAGCCGACTTCCTGTTGGGCTGGGGTAAAAAGTAAGAGTGTGAGGTATAGATGAAACGATGAGATCAACATGTGTACCGAGTTTCATATTATTACATTCAAGCGTGTTTGATTTATGGACCAAGTGTTCGGACCCCCTTCCAGGGGGCGCTGTCTAGCCCCCCTGCCACACCCAGGTACCATCTTCAGCCCGGCTCTGATGGCTGTGGGATCTGACCTGTGTGCAAAGTTTCAAGAGTTTTCAAACCCGTTAAGGGCCCCAAAAGCCGCTAAGAGTCTCAAAATCATCAAAAAAAAGAATTTTAAAGTTTGATGCGTTGCCACGGCAACAGTATCAAAGATATCAAGAATCCATTCACAGGTCTTCATCTGCCGTGTATTTACATTATACAGATTAAGTTTGAAGCAAATCGGGTAAAAATAAGAGGGTGATTTTAAAGCATTTTGAAAGTGACACACTTCCTGCTGCCAGTTGGTGGCGCTATAACTTTGACTCACAATATTCACATCCATGTGATCGTCCTCTTACAGCGAACAATCTGC
Organism: Pimephales promelas; assembly: GCF_988280905.1. Taxonomy (NCBI): domain Eukaryota; kingdom Metazoa; phylum Chordata; class Actinopteri; order Cypriniformes; family Leuciscidae; genus Pimephales; species Pimephales promelas. Next base: position 35,636,444 of record NC_142776.1, on the reverse strand, counting down.
TGAAGTTTCATCAAGATCAGTTAATGTATGCTGAAGTTATAACACACTTCCTGTTTCACGATTCTCGCCATAATTTCGTTTCCTCGCCACGGCCAAACCGTTCGAGATATCAAAAATCCCCTCGCAAACTTTCATCCTCAATGCCTTGACTTCATGCTGACCGAGTTTCGTGCCGTGTGTTTGAATTCTCTAGGAGGAGTACTTCAAATTCCATTGCGAGTGTTTTATGAACAACCCTAAATAACCGACTTCCTGTTGGGCTGGGCTAAAAAGTAATAGTATGAGGTATATATGAACGATGAGATCAACATGTGTACCGAGATTCATATTATTACATACAAGCGTGTTTGAGTTATGGACCAAGTTTTCGGACCCCGTTCCAGGGGGCGCTGTCTAGCCCCCCTGCCACGCCCGGGTACCATCTTCAGCCCGGCCCTGATGGCCGCGGGTTCTGACCCGTGTGCAAAGTTTCAAGAGTTTTTGAGCATGTTAAGGGCCCCAAAAGTGCCCGAATAGTCGTATAAATAATAATAATAATAATAAATATAGCTGCGAGCAGCGATGGCGGGCCCAAGCCGGTGGCACCGCAACCCCGGTTCCTTTAGTTACCTAAAGGCACCGGGGTGGCGGTGTCGCAGGCTTTAGCCCTTTCATGATTAAATGAAATGTTAAAACAGCTTGCCATACTCTATCTGTCGTTTCGACTAGTCACAATTACATTACAGATATCTTAAATGATAATACAAACTATTCAAAATGTAATTAAGACTAGTCACTTTTGTCAAAAGGTGGCGTGTTGATATCTACAATGTTAATTCCGGATAGGCAAACTTAGCTTTTAAATGTTAAAAGGGCTTGCCATATAGGGACGTACAGTAGGCTCAGAGAGAGGCTCACCATATTCAAACCAAAATATCTGACTTCCTCTTGATCCAAACTAATGACTTTGAATTAGAAAGTTGTCCGGCTTGAGGAGTAAAATGTATATACCGATTTTTGTAACTGTAGATAAAACTAACAACGCCACTTTTGTCAAAAGGTGGCGCTATTTAGTCCCTGCACCATGCCCGTTTCTGAAACTTTGCACATGTCTACTGGCTAATAAATGTGATGTTTCTGTTGATTTTCATGCAATTTCAAGCATGCTAAGAGTCTCAAAAGCATCCTAAAATAATTTCAAAGTTTGATGCGTTGCCACGGCAACAGTATCAGATATATCAAGAATTCATTCTCAGGTCTTCATCTGCCATGTATTTACATTATACAGATGAAGTTTGAAGCAAATCGGGTCAAAATAAAAGGATGATTTTAAAGCATTTGGAAAGTGACACACTTCCTGCTGCCAGTTGGTGGCGCTATAACTTTGACTCACAATAGTCACATCCATGTGATCGTCCTCTTACAGCGAACACACTGCTGAAGTTTCATCAAGATCAGTTAATGTATGCTGAAGTTATGACACACTTCCTGTTTCACGTTTCTCGCCATAATTTTATTTCCTCGCCACGGCCAAACCGTTCAAGATATCAAAAATCCCCTCGCAAAATTTCATCCTCAGTTTCTTGACTTCATGCACACCGAGTTTGGTTGTGATTGGTAAACACATGCCTTGTGATTTGATGTATTTCTCCTAGGACAATTATTCAAACAACCCATAATTCATAATTCATAAATAACTTCCATTTGAACTGTCATAAAACTTAGAGCACGAAAGTTGTTTGGCCTGATGTGATCTTTAATTGTACCGAGTTTCATATTAATTCATGCAAGTGTGTTTGATTTATGGACAAATTTTTGAATCCCAGTCCAGGGGGCGCTGTCGAGCCGCCCTGCCACGCCCGGTTACCAGCTTCAGCCTGGCCCTGATGGCCATGGGTTCTGACCCGTGTGCAAAGTTTCAAGAGTTTTAGAGGATGTTAAGGCCCCCGAAAATGCCAGAGAAGTTGCACACAGCAAATAAAGGGTTAAAATTAACCTGACAGGCGCCCCTCCTCTCACTCACACAGAGAGACACTGAGAGACTGGCAAAATTCTGAGATTTTCTCTACATTCAAACAAACATATCTGACTTTCTGTGGGTCCTAGCTAATGAGTGTCAATTAGAAAGTTGTCCGGCTCGAGGAGTACAATATACATACTGATTTTTGTAACTGTAGATAAAACTAACAACCCCACTTTTGTCAAAAGGTGGCGCTACTGAGCCCTCACCACACCCGTTTCTGAAACGTTGCACATGTCTAATGGCTAATAAATGTGATGTGTCTGTCGAGTTTCATGCAATTTGAAGCATGCTAAGAGTCTCAAAAGCATCCTAAAAGAATGGTAAAGTTTGATGCGTTGCCACGGCAACAGTTTCAAAGATATCAAGAATCCATTTACAGGTCTTCATCTGCCATGTATTTGCATTATACAGATGAAGTTTGAAGCAAATCGAGTTAAAATTAGAGGGTGATTTCAAAGCATTTTGAAAATGACACACTTCCTGCTGCCAGTTGGTGGCGCTATAACTTTGACTCACAATAGTCACATCCATGTGATCGTCCTCTTACAGCGAACACACTGCTGAAGTTTCATCAAGATCGGTTGATGTGTGCTGAAGTTATGATACACTTCCTGTTTCACGTTTCTCGCCATAATTTTGTTTCCTCGCCACGGCCAAACCGTTCGAGATATCAAAAATCCCCTCGCAAACTTTCATCCTCAATGTCTTGACTTCACGCTGACCGAGTTTTCGTCGAATTTGGATCAAAGCTCTAGGAGGAGTATTAAAAATTCCATTGCGAGTGTTTTATGAACAACCCTAAATAGCCGACTTCCTGTTGGGCTGGGGTAAAAAGTAAAAGCGCGAGGTATAGATGAAACGATGAGATCAACATGTGTACCGAGTTTCATATTATTACATGCAAGCGTGTTTGAGTTATGGACCAAGTGTTCGGACCCCGTTCCAGGGGGCGCTGTCGAGCCCCCCTGCCACGCCCGGGTACCAGCTTCAGCCCGGCCCTGATGGCCGCGGGTTCTGACCCGTGTGCAAAGTTTCAAGAGTTTTTGAGCATGTTAAGGGCCCCAAAAGTGCCCGAATAGTCGTTAGAAAAATAAAAGAAAAAAAAAAAAAAAAATAATCGGAAGGAAAACAATAGGGCCTTCGCCCTTTCAGGGCTTGGGCCCTAATAATAATAATAATAATCCTAAGGAAAACAATAGGGCCTTCGCCCTTTCAGGGCTTGGGCCCTAATAAGATAAATGCATGACAAGATTGCCAATCATATATATATATATATATATATATATATATATATATATATATATATATATTGAAGAGTTCAGATGCAAAAGCCTCTAAATGCCTTTTGAAATTTTCTTCTTTAATGATGATTTTTATCAAACTTGTATATTTAAGTTCAGTGATTTCACTTAAATGGCAATGATAGTTACCTATTAATTGTTATTTAAGTGAAATTACTGGACTTAAATATACAAGTTTGATAAAAATCATCATTAAAGAAGAAAATTTCAAATGGCATTTAGAGGCTTTTGCATCTGAACTCTTCAATATATATATATAAAGTAAAGCCTTTTTTAACAACTTGTAATATTTCAAGATATTATTTGTGGTTGTTTATTTGGAGTCGAAAAAAAAAAAAAAAATATATATATATATATATATATATATATATATATATATATATATATATATATATAAAAGCCTTTTATAACAACTTTTAATATTCTAAGATAGTGTTTGTATTTATATAGGCTAGTATGTTTTTTTCCCGAATCGAAAAAACAAAACAAAATCATAAGTAAAAGCCTTTTTTAACAAGTTTTAATTTTTCAAGATAGTGTTTGTGGGATTTTAGACATAGATATTTATATTTAGAATTACAAAATACATTTTTTTTTACAACCATTCATATTTTAATTATTCTGATTTTTTTTCTTATAAATACGTATATTTTTAAATAAAAATATATGTTTTTTTTTAATTAAGGTGTTTAACAACAACCATTTCAATGTATTGTTTGGGGGTTTTATACATAAATATTTATTTGTATTTTTCAGTTGTTTGATGCTTTAATCCAAAGTGACTTACATTGCATTCAAGATACATAAGAACACACATGAATGGTGGTGCACCAAATAAACCACTGAAAAAACATATTGCATTAAAACATTCAATATTAATGTTATCACGTGTTTTTAAAAAGCAGAAGATAATCTTCCTTCAACATTCTTGTATAAGACACAACTAATGAATTATGCATAAATCAGCTAAATTCTACATCATGCTTCCAGTTCCTAAGCAAAAAATGTGTATGATTTTGTATTTTGGGTTTATGATGTGAAAACCATTAACTGTAGCAGAAATCTGCTATACCTGTAATGCAACTCTGTTGAAGAAATCCCTATTCAGTCAAGATGTCTTTCACAGTTAGCACAGAAAGAATGAATAGAAATAGAGCGAATGAATGGAAAAATAGACCTGCATTTAGGTAACTAGTCAGACCCAGTACTCACCCTTGTCCAGCACTTGCCCCTGTCTGGCAAGCACCAGCACCACTGAAGAAATGGCAGCTTTTTAAATGCTCACACTCTGATTGTAGACGATGACATCATTTAGACCCATATGTCACTGGGGTAAAGGGGGGAAAACACAAAGGCGTAGGAAAATGTATATTGTACAGTGATTCATCATGGTTTCTTCTACAGCAGGATCAAGTCAGATATAAATACATATCAGAATCTGCTGCCATTCATATGGAATAGGCCATTTTTGCCTACTTAGAAAAGGGTTAAAGGAGTAGTTCACTGTTGAAAAAACTTTTGCTGATAATTTACTCACCCCCATGTCATCCAAGATGTCCATGTCTTTCTTTTTTTCAGTCGAAAAGAAATGAAGGTTTTTGATGAAAACATTCCAGGATTTTTTCTCCATATAATGGACTTCAATGGGAACCAAACGGTTCAAGGTCCAAAAGACAGTTTCAGTGCAAATTGCAAACTGTTCAAAGGGCTTTAAACGATTCCAGACGATGAATAAGGGTCTTATCAAGCGAATTGGTCATTTAATAAATAAATAACAAAGTTTAAGTTTTATAAGCACAAATGCTCGTCTTGTGACGCACGTTTGTGACTCTCCTGTTCGAACTCGTTCATCAAAATGACCAAATCAACTCATTTGGTTCACTCATCAAAGATTCATTCATTTTGATAAACGAGTTCGAACAGGAGAGTCATGAACGCGCATCACATAACAGAGCAAGGTGACCATTTGAGCTTATAAAACTTAAACTTCGTTCTTTTTCTTTTTTTAAATGAGTGATCGTTTTGCTTGATAAGACCCTTATTCATTGTCTGGAATCGTTTAAAGCCCTTTGAACAGTTTGCACTGAAACTGTCTTTTGGACCTTGAACCGTTTGGTTCCCACTGAAGTCCATTATATGGAGAAAAATCCTGGAATGTTTTCATCAAAAACCTTAATTTCTTTTCGACTGAAGAAAGAAAGACATGGACATCTTGGATGACATGGGGGTGAGTAAATTATCAGCAAAAGTTTTTTCAAAAGTGAACTACTCCTTTAAGCAGAGGAGAAGAACAATATTTGGAGGCCATGGAAAAATGGCTTTATAATCGTCACATCCTCAGTCACCAGTTCATCACTTCTGTGCGCACTACACTTCCCAGAATCCTCCCTGCTCACCACCTGCACACGCTCCACCATCATCCGCACCTGGTTTTTAGTAATAGGTCAGTAATGTTTTTGTTGTCATCATTACAGATCATATTAATGAGAAAAAAACATGATGTGATCTGATGAGAGAATTACAGATTATTACAGTTTTTTTTAAATTTCGCTTTGCTACTCTTTTCACAAGTAGGGGTACATTTTCAAGAATGATCACATTTGTTACACAACTCTTGTCCCTGCTTGTTTCAAACACATGATTATTGTAATATGTCATGAGAAAATTTGGTTTAATCACCGAAACACAACAGTATGATCTTTTAAATTTCAATTTTAACAATCAGTTCATTCAACAGCAAACAATGCAAGATACATTTTTCAAATCACCCTCGTTACTGAAATAACAATACAGTAATCACATTAGAAAATACACAACTTATGCAATTGAATTCATAAAGTTTGTAAGAGTATCCAGTGTTGTTATGAAGTTGTGAAACTGCCATGAGGTTTTGTGCTAGAACAGAGTTTACTGCCAAAACAGTAAATATACACTGTGGCATACTGATTCTGTAATATGGAATATATACGCTGTTACTGTATGTAAAATGCTTTATTTGATGTATTTGCCTCCCCTGATGCATCTTTGGTCAATCTGATGTTACACAGTCTGTTTTCTGGTTATTATAAATCACTCATGTAAAAATAATTCCTTACATTTAGTTATTGAAAATTGTTAACAAGTTGTACAGAAACTGTCCATAGAATCAATATCTATAGAAATCTGTAGGTTTACCAAATGATTCATTGATTAACCATTAAGTTTAGATGGATTAAAGATTAGACATATGTATTGAACTGAATGGGAAGAAAAAGTAGTAGGAGCTTTATGAAAGGCACACTGTAAAAAAAATATTTTCACAACATTTTTTCTTTTGTCAAATCAACTTAAATAATTTACGTAGTTCATATTTTGAGTTTCTGATGATTAAATCAGTCTCATTCATTGTATTAACTCAATTTTTTCCATTTCAATTAGCTTAAAACTTCATTTTTTTTTAAGTTAAACCAACACATTTTTTTACAGTGCAGTTGCCGTGAATGAAACATGAAACACTTATTTTGGTTGAAACTGCAGATTTAGTCATGTGTGTTATCTTTTTCATGAAGGGACTTTTACCATTCACAATTTTACATCTGTAAAGTGCCACATACAGCTGCCATGCATACACTCCTTTTTACTTTATATGCTTGCACACTGTAGAAAAATATTTTCATGATTTGTAATCTTTTCTCAGATCAACTTATAATAATTTATATAGTTCAGATAACATAATATTTCGAGTTTCTGATGATTAAATCAATCTCCTTCATTGTAATAACTCATTTTTTCCATTTCAATGAGCTTAAAATTTTAAGGCAGCCAGGTTACTTATTTTTTTTTAAGTTAAACCAACAACATTTTTTTTTTTTTACGGCTGCATATGTACACCAGTATTATTTCCATTCACACACATAGTGAACCTTCATATGAATTTATCAGAAACTTTCGCCAAATTCCTATTGGGTTGGGGAGTTTTTAATTGTCCTCCTCATCTCAAACATTGTACACAGTAAGTATCTTTTCAGGTACTTACAAAATGTTTGATCTCTCAAGCCATACACAATAGGACTGACAAACCTGGGCATTATCTGGATGACTAAATAATTTAAAAATCTCATCTCCAGAATGAACATAGGAAACATTTCCGGAAGCAGATTGTCCAGGAAGGGCCCGACAAACGTTAGCATGCACATCAGAAGCTGGATCCCATGCAGGATGATGGTGCTTCGAGCTTTGCCAGCATCCAAGCTTGTGGCCTTTGCAACAAACATGATCTTTATGTAAGTGTACACTATAGTCAGCCCGACAAATGCCAGGTAAATGATATACACATATTTTCTCTTCTCTATCATATATGGGTTATTGAACAGATAATCTCTGTAGCAGAAGATATTGCTGTAGAAGAAGGTTGGCGGTTGTGCAGCCAACAGGACGAACAGGTCTGGAAGAGCCTGGATGGCATTCAGGCTCCAGATTAGTCCGATGAGGATGTACGTTTTAGGTACGGTACAGATCTGAGAGTGATGCAGAGGGTTGCAGATGGCGATGTAGCGCTCTATAGCCATGGCGGCCAGGTTCAGCGGTGTGTTGAGCGTTGTGAACATAGCGCTCATCAATAGAACACAGCAGAAAGAGACATTGATAGTAAACACAATGTAGCTCAACACATGAAGTAGGACTGTTATCATCAGCTGAATCATGTCGCTGAAGACCATGTGAATGAAGAGAATGTACCGAGGGTTTCCGTTGAAGATGTCATGTTTGATGAATGTGTGGATGAGGGTGCCGTTGATGTAGTTGATGGAGATGCACAAACTAACCACTATCACATTCTTAGCCACCGCCGTGCTGAAGCTGTCCCGCAAAATCTTGGGTTGGGTGATGTTACCCACCAGTGACACGTTCATCTTTTAATAACACAACTTTCTGGAAAAAAAAAAAGAGAGAACATGAAAGGTTAAGCATTGTGCATCAAGATTGTCTATAGAACAATGAAATTCAGTAAATTAACATTAAATGGATCAAAGAGTCAAATAAAGCTCAGATGTTTTTACAGTAATACCTCTGCGGACTTCCCAGCCTGTTATAAAGGAGTCTGACGAAAAGGAGTCTCATTTTATATGTGATGCTCAACTTGGTAATAGCTAGAGGATGGTAACTGCGCATGACTAACCTCATGTGACGTCAGAAGAGACAAAGCAAAATGGCATGACCTCAGGACAAACTTTTGACTTTATAAAGGGACATCTTTGTACCATATTATCTTAAAGCGATAATTCACCCAAAAATGAAAACTATCCCTTTAAAGGAGTAGTTCACTTTAAAAAAAAAAAAACATTTGCTGATAATTTACTCACCCCCATGTCATCCAAGATGTCCATGTCTTTCTTTCTTCAGTCGAAAAGAAATTAAGGTTTTTGATGAAAACATTCTAGGATTTTTCACCATATTATGGACTTTATTATATTATATTATTTATATATATATTATATTATATTATTTACTATATTATGGATTATGGATATTACTGGTAACCAAACGGTTAACGGTCCAAATGAGAGTTTAAGTGCAAACTGCTCAAAGGGCTTTAAACTATTCCAGACAATGAATAAGGGTCTTATCAAGCGAAACGATTGCTCATTTAAAAACAACAGCAACAAAGTTTAAGTTTCATAAGCTCAAATGCTCGCCTTGCTCTGTTCTGTGATGCGCGTTCGTGACTCTCCTGTTCGAACTTGTACATCAAAATGAGCGAATCTTTTCCCGAGTCAATTCGTTCATTGAATGAACCAAATGACACGAAAAAATATCTAAAGATATTTAGATATACAGGAAATTGCAATGGAAGACGATTTTGATATTTGGATCTTCACAGTGAAAGGTAAAACTTCCGAAAACTCTGTGTAAACAATGAGCGATGTACACGCGAGAGAGAAAGAGAGAGAGAGAGAGAGAGATCACTTCCGGCGCATGGGCAGACCGTAGCGCACATTGGACATGACTGTGGTCACAACTTCAAGTCACGTCCATTACAAGAGGTAAAAACGATATAAATACTGTTCGTTTTCTCACACAAACGTTTTGTGTCCTAGGCCATCAATGTGTACTTCCATTTACGAGTCATTAAATCATGTTTTACTTGGGCTTCTCTGTGCATGCTCTTTGAGGTGGACCCATTTGTGAACCCCATAGATCTGCATATGACTTCCAGACAAGAACGGTTTGGCCTAAGAATATCAAAATTGAAAATACTATGGAAACAAAGACACCTACATCTTGGATGCCCTTGAGGTAAGCTAAAACATATCAAAACTTAATTTTAAAGTGAACAATCCATTTAAAGCAAAATGGCATGACCTCAGGACAAACTTTTGACTTTTTAAAGGGGCATCTTTGTACCTTATTATCTTAAGGGTACATATTACTACTCAAATATCAATTTTAGGGCTAAATAAGGTGCAAATTTGTCCTCCTCCAGTGCCAGTAATAAGCTGTTGTACCCCTAAAGGTAACATTTTTGCCTATTTTTTCTTCTTCTATGAAGTTCTGTGATTGCGCCATTGTGCAAAACACATCTTTCTCCACCTACAGCCATTCAAAACTGTATATTCTGTTACAAGACCAATGTTTGTAAGCAACAGTTAAAATAAAAGCGACAATAAGTCTCTAATTATAGAGAATAATGATCACACTCTTTATCAAGGTTTAAAAATGCAATCATCAAATGTCATATTTCACATTTTAAAGTTGTGTTTTGTTTAATGTAGTGATGCGGCATACAAACACATTTTCATCTCAGTGCACTTTAGAGTTTGCAGCCTGTCTGTGCAAATATTGATTTACGCAGGATCTAAACTGACCGCCAATAGGCCTTACTGAACTGATGGTGACTGTATTATTCAGATTGAATCAGAATCGAAGAGTATAGGATAACCGAATGATAAAGCTGCAAATATCCTTTGGCCATATGAAACATAATAAAGAAAAAGAACATTTGATGTGGCAAAGAAAGCGCCATGATAAAGATCTTAGAGATCTTTTTTTCCTCAGATCTTTAACATGCATTTTTAACAGTTTAGGGTGTGATATTACACTTGTTTGGGTAAAATATGGACAAACCCAAGTGTTGATTTAAATTAAACATTTTGAAAGGTTAATTTAAACCAACATTTGGGTTTGTCCATATTTGAGCCAAATATAACAACCCAGCATTTTTAGTTTTTAGAGTATAACATCCAGACCAACATGGCATTTGAACCTTTCTCTTATTGTAGTTTTTATAGATAAAAACACCTAACCTCTGGAATAGCAACTATCTATTATCACTACTGGAAAAAAAATGCAACAAAGAACATCCCTGCTAATTATGCATTGTCTTATTAGTTTTGTTTTTATGCATTTTCTTATTTGCCTTCAAAGAAATGTTATGCGCATCAATTCAGCAAATTTGAATGATGAATGATATAAAAATGACTGGATTTATTTCATTTTTGGCTTTGTAGGTTTAGCCAAATCCATGATTGTGATATAGTCTTATCATCAGTTAAATACATATTAGTGAATATCCCAATAAGGCTGTAAAGTTGCATCACTGTGTCATCTTCATATCACACGGCTGTTAAAAAAACAAACACGCAATTAACTCAAGCCTTTCTGGAAACCTGCGCCCTTTCCCTCAGCAAGTGTTTGTGATCCTAAAACAGCCGATCATTCACAGAAGGGAGCATTATTGGGATAACAAGACATTTGCCCTTTCAGCATCTGATCTGCAGTGTGTTTGGGGTAATTAACGCTTCCACCGAGACTAGCAGGAATCTTTGACATTTCACCACCTCCACTGAGTCTAGTCTGAGCCCGAGCGACGCCCTTGAGACCCGCAAGCAGAAGGTCAACGCAGTCAGGAACACTTGTTGTTCTGAAGCTTGTATTCCTGGGAGTGATTAGCACGTCTATGGGGAGATGCAGAAAAGATCATGGAACATAATAAGAGAGATTGTTTTAGATGTTTAAAGGTCTGTTGGCATCAAGAGAGATCCTGTTTTGAGATGTTAATGCAAAGGCTTTGATGTAAATGTTGATCAATCAGCAAGTCTGAAAAAAATTGAGTATGCATGTCATATCCAAGTAATAATATCCTTTATCGTATTTAATACTCAGTGTCAAACATTGTGACAATAAATCCACACTTAAAACACTTTAATGCTACATAACATGTCAAAACAAGTGACATTTATTTTATAACACAAGTTTACACTGTAAAAATGAATACGACTGAATATGTTAAATCTAATCAATAAAATTGAGGCAACAGATTACAATCAATATTATTAATTAAATTTAACAAATTAGTAACCAAATGAATTACTTAAAAGTTAACCATTTAAAAAGAATAAAATTGACACATTTTTCTAAGATGAATTAAGAACTAATTTTTTTATTGCCATCATTGAAGACATCTGATCTTAACAAGCAGAATCACTGAAGGAGAAAACCGTCATTTTTTAGTCACCATTAAGATGAGTTTGTATTTTAGTTGGGCTCTTGACCCTTAAATCGCTAACTTGAGATATTGTTTGGCTGTTATACGTGAATTATAACAACCAGATGAACAAATAGAAAAGGTGGTCTGATGGTGTTGGTTATGTTTTAACATAATCATTATTTCACAAACATTTGACCTGAATCACTGAATTCTACTTATTTTAAATGGTTAACTTTTAAGTAATTAATTTGGTTTATTATTACTCAATTCTAATTTGTTAAATTTAATTAATAATTTAATGATTATTAGATTTTATTGATTAGATTTAACATATTCAGTCGAATACGGTAGATAGAAATAAATAAAAATAGTGGTCCTGTGTTTGTAAAGTTTCAATATATATGTGAAATTGGTTTGATTTAGTTGCTTCTACATTTGACATCTTTTGATATCCCGATATAGCCAAGGTATTATATTTAACATACAGCAATTCATCCTGGGCGTCATATAGTGACACTTGAAATTTCGTCTAAATCCAACGCACATGGCACCCTTTAGCGTCAATATAACACAAACAGAGCTTTGTTGGTTTAGGGTAGTGTTAGAGTTAGACCACTAGGAGGCGCCTTCTGGCCCATATATATCTGCGTCTCATATTGACGCTAAAGGGTGCCATGTGCATTGGATGTAGACGCAATGTCAAAATCGTCAGTATACAACGCCTCGGGCTGATCAATTAAGTTATGAAACTTGTTCTTTTTTAAGACATCTTTACACCTTTTTTATTCTCCCAATGTGAAAGAATACAGACACAGTTTGATTGTTTTAAAAAAAGAGTGTTATTAGGAAATATCCAAAAACATACAAGAATTCACATATAAGAGCCTTATAATGGGGCCTTTTTGCAACATAAAAACCTGAGGCCAGAGTACTCTGAGGTATCTTAACTGGATTCTGTATGAGTAAATTACATTTCAATAATTAAAAAAAACTGCAATCTTAAGGGGCACTTGTACACACTACCCTGTTTACATAAATCTCATTTTAGTGTTAATAAACCATTCAGGTCATTCTTGAGTCAAAACATCAGTTTGCAGTCCAGTTAAACAATTAACAAATATCAGACATGTTCCTCTATTTCAAATATTCAGACACAACATTGATGAGAAACAGCTTTGGTAATATGGAGTGAGTGCCTCATTTGGCTCATTGTGTCTCTAACAGTGTCATTTGTAACTATTTGTTTTTTTTTTGGTAATATACATGTGCATAAACGGAAGGTTTTATAGATCCCCACAAATTTGGTGCCGATAAAAATCAGATTCAAACATGATAATAATGACTATCTCAGAGTGGTACCAAACACTTCATTTCCCTTTTTAGTGTATAAATGCGAATATCAAATTTGCCATAAATACGAACCTCTGTATAAACCATACAATACAGATCATGTATAAATAGGGAACAACATTAGCCATGTCCAAACACGGCAGCAGAATGATTTGGCCTCATGCCTCGGACATCTACACCTGTAGATCTTTTGATTGTAGGGCCCTTGACCCCCAGCGGGCCTCTTCCTCCTCCATACGGTTGTGTGACGTGCTCTTTCATTTTCTTGTGAGCAACTGGTTCTCCAGCACTTCCAATCGCTTGGTCATAGCTGACAGTGACATACAGTTAAGGAAATAAATGATCATACAATCATCAAGCATCTTACCTTTCAGCATTTCTGGCTGTTAAAGGCATTACTCTTTTTTTTTTACATTTTCTTAAGACGATGTGAGAGATGTTTGCCAGTGCAAAAACTTGCTGATACAAGTCTAATGTGTTCTAGGTGGTTTCAAATCACTTGTTTGCACATCCTGGGTTATTTTTTAGGGGTTCCTTAGAAGCACAGTCAGTTAAATTCATTTTAATACAGATATTGTGTCCATGCCCAACCATTGTTCATGATTTGCCACATTAATGTCCACAATCATCTTGTTAGGTGGTGGCACATTATCACTGAAGTAGCCATTAAGGTGAGCCATTAATGTCAATTGCTCCGACAAGATTCGCCGAACGCGGTGCATTTAAAGCATTAGCCACCTACTGAGTACTCTCACTATCGTTCATATCCATTACAAAACAGGGATGCATATTGACGAAAAATTTAAATAAAAGCTCGAAAATGACTTTTCGTGTTTTCAGAGGGTGGATGCTTCAATGATACCACAATGCACCACCATTGTGGTCTCATCACCCAGTCTGTTCTCACGTAAATGCATCTCTATAACACACATTTGGTATTGTCGTGCAATTTATATGCGAAAATGAGTTTTTACGTGCATAATTATACGCAGTTTCCATGTGCATTTGATACGCAGTTCATTTGCGTGTAATGCTGCGTTCCAGGCAGGTTTTTGAGCACGTAAGTCACGACTTCAAACCACGACTTTGTAGCATTCCGGGTCATTCACGCCAAACTACCTAGATGTAAACAAACCAGCATGGCGGACCTTACGGGGCTCACGCGCATTTGTAATAATTTCTAACGCCAAAGGTGCTTCCTCCTTGTTTATTTGTGGGAAACTGAGGAGGAAAAATAGCGCATGAGGCAAGATAAGCTGTTATACCTTTTATTTGACTTTATTTGGAAATGTATTTGGTATTAATTTATCCTTGCACTCAATGGACTGAAAACTAGCTTGGATCATTGGTTCACAAAGTTGGAATGTTGCGAGAAGAAAGTAGAGAAAAACTGCAGTTATTAATGATTTAGGAAGGTACACCTCTCCGAAAACATACAAATATAGATACTTTTAGATGCTTAATTGCTATTTGGAGGATTGGGATCACTAGACAAGGCTTTAATGAACTAATTTTTGTGAAAACCTAAACCTAAATTGACATTTTTCACTTGTTTTGCCTGTAGCTCTTAATCAGCCCATGTGCACACTCTGATTATGCACATTTGCTTCTGTTGAAGCCATCAGTCTGCATTATTTTCTAAATAATCCTGCTTAACAGATACATTTGTCGTGAAAAACTGCATTACCCATGATGCTGTACAGAAAACACCACCAATCTCAGCGTCACAAGAAGAAAAACGCGCCTATGAGCTCTTTAGCTCCACCAACTCCCAGGTAGTCACTATTTTTTGTCCGATTTTAAAATACTTTCTTGCTTCAAATGAAAGTTTGTGATGTTATGATTCACCTCATAACTGATCTGATGGTCTGATAACTGATCTGAACCATCAGAACTGATCATAACTGATGGTTCATGTCCTATAACGCTTTAACAAAGACATTTTTTTTAAAAACTATGGGAAAAATAAATAGAAAAAATGCGGTGTTCAGTGGCCTCACTGCCACTTTAATTTATAGATGCAGTAGAGAGAAAAGACAGACGATGAGAAGATGTGGGAATTAGATTGGGAACTGTATCACTTGAGAGCAACAAAGCTCAAAGTATCAAAGCAAGCATGCAAACCACTACTTCATCAAACTGTGAAGGACATCTATCAGCAATATCTAGCTGTGATGAGAGCCGTGAAGCATCATCCTTCCTTAGTAATCTCAGCAAATTCCAGTTAAATGGATCCAGCGGAGACGTGCATCTGCATCTAGTAGTGGAGAAACATCTGTTTCTGGCCTCAGACACGGACAAGGGCTCTTTTGAGCTTGGATAAATGATGCTGAGTGAGAGATCTGAAACAAAGAGCCATTGAAGCGTGTGGTCACAGAGGTTTAAGTCAGGAGCCAAAGCAGTCTGGAACAGATCAGACACAATCTAGACTCTCTCCGCTGTTAAAGGAGCATTTCACCCATTTCAACATTAATCTTTATTGAAAGTGGGTCGAAATGTAAAAGAAATTTTGAATTTGGTGCCCTCTTGACTGAGAAAAGACTAACTTTAGGGCGCATTTGTATTTAAGACCACAACTCCCACAATGCACCAATTCAGAGAAAACATCAGAGAGATCACTCTTCCGTCTACAAGGCTGATCTGATAATCAACTCGGAAGGTCAATAAATCTTATCTCATGTAGTGAAAGCAAAACAAGCTTGAATGATAGTTAGAAAAGTAAATGTTTTGCTTTTGCATTTGTATGCAAGACAACAACTCCCACAATGCACCACATTGCTCCGCGAGCCACTCCCACTAATCCAGAACAGCACAAACATCAGAGGCAGAACGTTAGCTGCCACCAGAGTTTAAAATTCATTTCACACAAAATTTCTAGTTAGTTGGTAAACTCATTAGTGAATTACTCCTAGTTTGTATTTCTTTCTATATGGTGTCAGAACATATGCGGTGCGACACTAGGATAGTTCACATCATAACACAAACGTCCGTGTGCTCGTCTGATTCAGAGTTTTCCTCCAGGAGAAATTGCCATCGTTCATATTCGCTGCAGCAGACGGACTCGATCTATTGGTGCGTTCTTTTATAGCCAACGAACCGACTCGGACCTCGGATTTGACGTCACGTCCACACTTCAAGCGTTCTATTTGTTTTGCGCGTCCGAGTCGGACAAAAAAATGGACGCCATGCGGAAACCTGTTATAATGGTAGCACTGGCCGAGTACCTGGTACTTACATGTAAAAAAAATTATTATGACTACACCTTATTAAAACACAGCCATTTGAACTTGAAAATGTTCACTTTATTAATGTTTTTCATGTTAATCTTCTGTTAGCAACGCTAGCAACGTCAGTAATTGCACTCACAACAACCGATTCCCATACCTACAGGGGACGCAGTAATACGAGTGATTATAATCGTCATTTAAAATACCAAAGCGCTTCAAAAACAATGAAAACAATTCATTCTTACAAGTCACAGGGTGCAGCCATCTTGAATTCCGAAACGGAATTCTTGCTCGGTGTCCTCGCGGTTGTCCGACGTCCGAGAGGAGAAATCCGAGTAAATAGGGCGTGTTGCTAGCAGTGGTGGAATGTAACGAAGTACAAATACTTCGTTACTTTACTTAAGTACATTTTTCACGTATCTTTACTTTACTTAAGTACAATAAATAGTGCCTACTTTTTACTTTTACTTCGTTACATTTTGCAGCAATTATTATACTTTCTACTCCACTACATTTCTACAACTTCTGTTACATTTTCGTTACATTTTCTGATCAGTTTTTCCCCTGCCAAAACGTAATCTGACCGTCTTGTCTCACCAGTGACGTTTGGTTGCCATAGATACAGTATCAACCCGATCACACTAAATGTGTCTCGCTCGCAGTGTGTTTATCGTGCAACTCATACGCGAAAATTTGTTTTTACGTGCATAGGAAACACACCGTGTGTAATATATGTTTGGTTTGGTTAGGATTATGGCAAGCCAAGAGGTTCAGAATTACACCATAAATTAATCTCGTTTACTGCCAAACATTAACATATAGTAAGGATAGCATGATGTGTATATTTCCTAATTGCAAGCTTGTTTCAGAAATGGTGACATTTTTTTCCATCATTATTGAACATCATTATAGGAGTAGGCTATTAGGTTGAATGAGTTAGAATTAAATGTTTTATTAATCATTAGAAAATAGACATTAAGATAATAAATTGTTATGCAAGTACTTTTACTTTTAATACTTAAAGTACATTTAAAATAAAGTACTTTTTACTTTTTACTTAAGTATGGTTGTCATTGTGTTACTTCTACTTTTACTAAAGTAAATATTTATCTGGGTATTTGTACTTTTACTTAAGTACTGAGATTCAGTACTTCCTCCACCACTGGTTGCTAGGCAACGTCTGTCGTCCGATTCGGATCTCCGAGACGGATGAATAATAGAACGCACCATGTGATAGCCACGGACATCGGATTTTCAAAATCCTCTTTCATATCATGTTTAGTTTCTTCCGTCATTGTCGTTACTTCCTATCTCCACAGCGCTTGTTAGCTTAGCTTCCAAACAAGATGGCGGATATCGATTCAGTATCTGCAAGTGAAGTCCCACCCATTGATCTGTAACAGGCCGTGAGTGGGTCCCACACCCTGGATAAATGATGAGCTAGTGTTTGTAGTCTCAACCCTTATACAAAGAAGTGGGACTTCCTGCTTTTTATGACGCAAAATGACGATTTTTACGTCATAAAAAGCAGAAAGTGGAACACTTAAATCTTTATTCCTCCCATCTCAGCGGAAAATAAGGGAATAAACCATGACCACTCAAAAATATGACTGGGTTTCTAAAGATACAAAGCTTAATGTACATGGGTGAAGTGTCCCTTTAAACACTTTAGCTGGTTGTAATAATGCGTAAATCCACTAGTTATACACTAGCGTTCAAAAGTTTGGTGTCTGCAAAAATTGGAATATTATTACAGTACATTTAAAATGACCGTTTTCTATTTTAATACTGTATATTTGAAAATGTGATTTACTCCTGTGATGATCAAAGCTGAATTTTCAGCGTCATTACCTTCAGAAATCATTCTTATGGTTGGGGATTTTTCAAAATAGTAGTAATGATGCTGGTCTTAATAAACAAACAGCACTAATGAGCAAAACAGTGGAGTTGCATGTGCTGAAAAGAAAGCATATTTGTAATAAATATATAAAGGATATGTTTCTGGGTGAGCTGGTCTAGGGTGGACATCGTAACCTGTTGGAACTCCACAAGACTTTCACAGGCGCAGGGGTTCTTCACCTCGATCTCTCCTTGACTCTCAGCTGAAAAATAAGAGAAGTGAGAATGAAATAATCAATCTTGATTGTGAATTTCCCTCAAATTTGCATGTGCATGACGGAAATGCTTTTTATAATGAATATACAGTATGTATAGGATACTCACTGGCACCTTCTTAGGTAAAGAATGTATGCATGTGTGTACTGTATATCAGGCTCTAGATGGTGCTAAAGAACAGCATCTAATACAGATCTATGTGTGTGTTTCACACGCACCTGCGCAGACATTGAGTTTGAGGTTCTCAGCGATCTGGCTGATGGCAGTGAAGTCGGCGCTGTAGAAGAAGTGTTTTTCCACGGGCTCAGAGGCAATCTCTCTCAGCTCATCCTCCACTGCTTTACCCACACCAACAGCATACATGGTGATGCCTGAAACACACAAACACACACATCCAATGTTCCAACGGACAGACCTTTCATGGAATGATTAAAAAAGGTATAAATTAAGCAAACGAAAGTATCTAATTTGTTATTTTTCAATAAAATAGTAAGTGAGAAGATGCTTATGCTTTAAGCTTAAGCCTTTTTGACTGTACATTTTTGTCAAAATGTACATCTTTATACATTAAAATATTCACAATTGTTTTTGACAATTAGAGACATATCTGATCAAATTAAAAAATAATCTATCTTTCAATTTGTCCTAGATGTACATAATCTAAAATATTTCAAAATATATAAATGAATTTAATATTTACAAAAAAACCTAAACCTAAAAAACTAGACGAAATGTGACTTTTTTTCAAGTTTGATCAAAAAAAATATATATATATATATATTAAATATTTATCTAATTTGTTATAATCTGTTCTAGAAATAAATAAAAATATAAAAATAAATAAAAATATAAAACATTTATAAGTATATAAATGATTATAAAATTTACAACAACAAAACAAAATGTTAGCTTGACTAGACTAGAATGTGTTTTTTTTTCGATTTTGATAAAGAAAACAAATAAATATTTAATATAAAAGATAAATTATTTAACTACAATTAGTGTACAAAAAATATTCTAAAGTGTTTTTATCATTTCTGTGACTGAACACTTTTGTCCTTAATTAATAATACCTGCTTCCTTGGCCTTCTTGGCCCACTCTTGAATGTCATCCTGTGAACGGCCATCCGTAAAGACCAGGCCGACCCGTGGGATGTTCTTCCCAGCGGGACGGGCTCCTTCAGCCTCGGTGAAGCTGTTCTCCACCATGTGTTTGAGAGCCAAGCCTGTCATGGTTCCCTTCTCCATGTATTCCACATTCATCACAGCCTTTTTGATCTCTTCTTTTGTCTGATACATGCCGAGCGTGAACTCTGTCCGCACTCGGCTTGAGTACTGGACGAGACCCACGCGTGTTCCTTTCGGGGAGACGTCCAGCTGATCCACCACCTGGTTGACAAACTGCTTGACAAGCTCGAAATTCTGTGGCCGCACACTCTTGGAACCATCGATGAGGAGGACTAGGTCGATGTTGGAGGATCGACAGGCTTGAAGAGGGCAGAAGAGACAAAACATGTATTTCTGAACTGTGACACATATTTTTAATGCTAAGCAGAGAAAGTGGAACTTTTTTTGATTTATAAAGGTGCCTTAAAGTGTCTTTATTGTGTAAAATAGAACTGCAAAAATAATTTTTCATATTCTACCAGGTGCTTCTCAATGGAAGCTTGTTTCCGCCACTGAATAAAATGAATAAAAAATAAATGCGACTTTTTATCTCACAATTGCAAGATATGAAGTCAGAATTGAGAGAAATAAAGCCGCAATTGCAAGATATAAAGTCAGAATTGCGTTATAAAGTCAGAATTACGAGATATAAAGTCAGAATTGCATGATATAAAGTTGCAATTGGGTGTTATAAAGCCAGAATTGCAAGATACAAAGTCAAAATTGCGTGATATAAAGTTACAATCAGAATTGCGAGATATAGTCAGAATTGCGTGAGTGTCTATCTCACAATTCGGACTTTTTTGTGAGTTGCTCACAATTGCGAGTTTACATCTTGCAATTCTGACTATAACACATAATTGCGAGTTTTTTTGTCAAAATTCTGACATCGTTTCTCAGAATTGTGAGATATAAAATCACAATTGTGAGTTATCGGGCCAATTCTAAGGGAAAAAAAGACTAACTTCCCCTCGAATAGTTTATATCTCACAATTCTGACTTTATAACACACAATTGCAACTTTATATCACGCATTTGCGACTTTAAATCACGCAATTCTGACTATATCTCACAATTCTGACTTTATAACACACAATTGCAACTTTATATCAAGCAATTGTGACTTTATATCTCGCAATTCTGACTTTATAACACAATTGCGACTTGATATCATGCAATTCTGACTTTATATCACACAATTCTGACTTCATAACACGCAATTGCGACTTTATATCACACAATTCTGACTTTATATCACACAATTCTGACTTCATAACACGCAATTCTGAGAAATATAGTCAGAACTGAGATAAAAAAAATTGCAATTACCTTTTTTATTTTTCATTGTGTAGCGGAAACAAGCTTCCATACTTCTCTGTGCAAAACTCATTGGCGAAATGTGCAAAGTTTAATATTTAGCCTCGGTTTAGAAACAAATACGTTGGTTTTCATAAAAGTATGAGCAATAGTAATACTAAGCTTACTTAATTAAAGTGATCTCTGAAAATTAAACTGAGATAAAAGAAAGTGTTTCAACACTGAAAAAATTACATACTTCACCTTTAACAACAAAGCATGCAGTTCTTGCAGACACCAAGCTATACATCGCAAATAGGCTTTAGGAATTCAGCTTTAGGCATTTTCCCTTTTAAACTAATGTTTAGGACAACCTCATCTGTAATAAAGGTCGTCCGAATGAAAGCGCGCCTTACATCCGCAGGTCTTGCCGTCGTCCTGAAGCTCATGGCCCTCGGGACATATGCAGTGGTATGATCCGGGAGTGCTCACACACTGGTGTTCGCAACCATGTTCGACTGTGTTGCATAAGTTATCCGCTGCAGAAGACATAACAATGAAGAGCGCGTCTTAAACCACATCGAAATCATTGAGGGTCAGTAAGAATGAATACTTTTCTTCAGCAAGGATGCATTAAATTGATCAACAAATACATTAATATTAAGCAGCACAACTGTTTTCAACATTGATAATAATAAGGAATGTTTCTTGAGCAGAAAAATCAGCATATTAGAATGATTTCTGAAGGATCATGTGACATTGAAGAGTGAATGCATATTTAACTCATAAATGCATACATGCATCATTTTAAGAAATGTTTTTGACAATTTTTCAAAATGGAAAACAATAAAAATACAACATTGTTAGCAGACAGAGAGGAAATCTGGTGAAAAGATGACCGGACTCTTTAAAGCAAATGTCCAGAGCTTTTAGGTAAACTTAAAAAGTGATAAACGACACACTTGATATTTTTTGGCCTTTCCAGCTGTTCAAGGCCAAGGTCTGGGAAGGCCATCAGGCTTAAAGAGGGGGCGCTTCACTTCCTTGCCAGCTGATTTTGAACACTTTTAAAGCTAACCATACAGTGTTGAGCAATTTGAGCCCAATTTGGGAACAGATTTTATTTATGAGGTGGATAAATCAGATAATCAACTCGGAAGGTCAATAAATCTTATCTCACATGTCATGAAAGCAAAAAAAGCTTGAATGATAGTTAGAAAAGTAAATGTTTTGCTTTAGCATGCTGTTGTTGTAACCAATAAAATATAGACATTAATATGTCCTAAGACCTACTAGAACTATTATGTTTCGCAACTGTTTTGAGAAAAACCTACTAACAGCTGTTTATGTGCATTACACTGGGAAAAGAGAAACTATATTAATTTCCAAAACTTCTTTAAGGGGAGATTTATGCTCTTTTTCATACTTGAATGTTCAAATTACACATTAGTTTTCGCATATTTTACATTGTTGCAGCACCACTCTTCCCAGTCAGTCAGTAACGCATTTCAGTCAGGACCACTATCGTCAATACGATTGACAGGTAGCAAAGTCAACTAAAGAAAAAAAGAACATGAAAAAGGGATAATGGGACCCCTATAATCCACTTTAATGCAGTCAAAATAACAGGATCGGTGCGGTGCTTGATACGTACACAGGCAGGTCTTTCCGTTCTCCTGAAGAGTGTATCCCTCATTGCAGCGACAGTAGAAACCATTGAGCACACCAACACAGTGATGATCACAACTGTGATTCCCAAATGAACAGTAATCGATCACTAAGAGATAAAAACAAAGGAAATAGTGTTTTAGTGAGCAAAATATACACTAAATTGGAAATGACTTGAGGGGTCTGATCATAATGCAAGCATTTCCCCCCTTAAGAATAAGATTTATACTTAAATGGGGTATCTCCTTAAAATCTGTCATGCAAAACGAACTACCATCAAAAGTCAATTGCTTCAAAAAGGTATTAAATATTATATTTTAATGATTCGGAAAAGGTAAAATTTAAAAATCATTATTAGAACGAAATATTTTATGAATAGCAACCCCTGTTGTGACCAAAAAAACAAAACATGCAAGATCATGAGGTAGCTGTCCATTATTATGGCAAAAAAAAAAAAAAAAAAACGATTTAAGAAGCCTGTTGCCAGGTTAAGCAGAGCAAGCATGCATGATTAGCATTGAGTTAGTTTTGTGTGCATAGATCTGGAACAGTGATCGTGTGGACTATCACTAACTTGTGCAGGTCTTCTTGTCATCATTGAGAGTGTATCCGTCCTTACAACGGCAGTTAAAGCCTTTGAGGACACTCACACACTCATGCTCGCAGCTATCATTCCCAAATGAGCAGTAATCGATCACTGGAACAGGAAGAGGATGGCAAGAAACACACTTTACAAAAGCAGAGAACACTGCAAGCAATACACAAGTTGTATGCACAGATAAGCACCCATAAGTTACTGTTTTAAGTTGTTGTTAAAGACTTTTAACATTTAAAGCTCAAATGCCGGTCTCACAGACTAGGCTTAAGTTAGTCCCAGACTAAAATGGATGTATCAACTGTTTTAACTGAAAGCAAATTTGCACTGATATATCTTAAAATATGTCAGTGTCATTGTAGATGCACATCTAGCTACTTAAATGTCCTAATTTAACTATGGCCTACTCCTAATCCGAGCCCTGGTTGTTTTGTTGTCCTTGCAATGTTTTATTGATTGATTGATTGTTTTTTGTCCTTGCTGTAAATTCTTGTTTTGGTACTGGTTGATTTTTTACCAGCAAACCCTGTGGAAGCCAATTGCTGCCTCATAAAAATAATAATAATAATAATAATAAATAATAACTTTGTGACTTGACTTTTTACAATTGCAACTTCTGTTCAAAAAACAGGAATACTGAGAAATAATATTACAATTTAAAACAAAATTTCAGTTTGAATATATTTTAAAATGTAATTTATTCCTATGATGATAAAGCCTCATATATTTGTGGAAATAGAGATTTTTTTATTTTTTTTTTACAAAAACTGTCATATTTCATCAATTAAGTACATATTTACTGAATAAAAGTGCTAATATCTTTCAAAAAAATATTTGAATGGTAGTGAATATCTCATTTTATTTCTAATTAATAGTATGCATGTATGATATGTTGCCCTCACTAACTTGTGCAGGTCTTCTTGTCATCGTTGAGTGAGTATCCATCGTTACAAATGCAGTGAAAGCCTTTGAGGACACTCACACACTCGTGCTCGCAGCTATCATTCCCAAATGAGCAGTAATCGATCACTGGAACGGGCAGAAAGAAGCAGAGAAGCTCAAAATCTGGAGTAAGACGAGCAGCCAAAGTAGTTGGCAAAGAGCAATATGTTTTGTAAGAGGAAGAAGCATAGAAAGGAAACTTGAAAAAATGTTATTACATTTATTTTTCCTACTGAGATGTGCTTGTTTTATGGATTTGGAGTTAAGCATGGACTTACGGGAATCATATTATGAAGTATTTTGGTTTTGTACTGTCATACTGGGCTGTGTGTGTGTGTGTGTGTGTGTGTGGATTTGAATAATGTGGCCTTCACTAACTTGTGCAGGTCTTCTTGTCATCGTTGAGTGAGTATCCATCGTTACAAATGCAGTGAAAGCCTTTGAGGACACTCACACACTCGTGCTCGCAGCTATCATTCCCAAATGAGCAGTAATCGATCACTAAATATGGATTAGATAGATTTAGGGAAATTACCAAACAGGATAAACATTTCTCTTTTAATTAAACGAAATTTGCGCAGTTCCTTAAATAAATCATGATTAGACTATAACAGCTCTTTTTGTGACCAAGTCTGTTGGAGTTAAATTTGGAAACCCTTGCTTAAACATTGGAAACACTTCATGGATGGCCCAAATATTAATGCTAAAAAACGGAGAGGAAATTAAAACGAGTGAATGTATAAATGTACTGTGAGCCTTCACTAACTTGTGCAGGTCTTCTTGTCATCGTTGAGTGAGTATCCATCATTACAGCGGCAGTGAAAGCCTTTGAGGACACTCACACACTCATGCTCGCAGCTATCATTCCCAAATGAGCAGTAATCGATCACTAAATATGGATTAGATGGATTAGAATTCAATTATATTCGAATTAATCTCATATATAACTTGCGATTTGCAGTGTTTAAATGCTCTAAGTTAAGATTCCTTCAAATAGTTTCTTAAGTGTCTACCAATGATCTTGATTTGGTCATCACATGCTCACATTGGAGACTTTTATATACTGTTTTTTGGGGGGTGAAACAGAAGGACAGTGTTTTGGAGAGCTAAATTTACCTGCTAAACATCTAAAATCCCTCACAGAAGCTGTAAGTTCTTTGAGAAAGAACAGACTGCAGTGAGAGGAAGCATATTAGACCATTAAACCACATCTGTTGGTGTTCAATTTAGCAATGGGTTGCCCCAATACTAATAGTAGACAATTAAGAAAAATAGAAGGAAAACAGATTTTGAAGGAATTCCGTTGATTCCATGAATTTAAAAACTGATGATGGCCTTCACTAACTTGTACAGGTCTTCATGTCATCGTTGAGTGAGTATCCATCGTTACAATGGCAGTGAAAGCCGTTGAGGACACTCACACACTCGTGCTCGCAGCTATCATTCCCAAATGAGCAGTAATCGATCACTGGAACGGGCAGAGAAGAGTTAGAAAGCTTTTGGCAAAGCAGGAAGAGCAAATAAACCACATCAAAGTACATACACGCTGTGTTTCAGAATAGTTAAGCTGCAAAAACGATGAGAATAACTAGCTTCAGAGATAGCTTAGCATTTAAAACAGTTAAGCTTTCCCAGTAACAAGCTACTTTTGCCTACAATTTGTTTACAAATTTTGTTCCAGTCTAGATAACTACTTTTATTTTGGCAAGAATAGCCTTAATTTAGTTTGCTACTTTTTGATAGTAGCTTGTAGCACAGCTAACAAAAAGTAACTTGACTGTAGCTAATAGGCTAATCAATTAGCTTCTCCATGCTGCTTATACTCAGCAATGAATTGTTTGGCAGTTTTTACTGTTTCCTATAAAATCTGTGTAGAACTAGAAGCTAAAACACTAAAATACTTTGTTTTTGTTCACCAGCTGGTAATAGCAGGAGATGGATAGATAAGTATAAAGCGTGTGCTTTATAGCAGCATAACGCAGCCATGCGGAAGCTGTGATGACATTGCAAACGTTCTCTTTTGCTTTAGAGACTGTTCCATGTGAAAAAATGTTAGTAAGGATAATGTCTATGTCTAGCATGTGATTATAGGCTTGTAGCCTAGTGTTATGGGTATATAAAAAGTTCATATGTGAATTATGTGTGCCCTCACTGACTTGTGCACGTTGTTTCATCCTCATTGAGTGTGTATCCTTCACGGCATTGGCAATAAAAGCTCTGAAGCACGCTCACACACTCGTGCTCACAGCTATCATTCCCAAATGAGCAGTAGTCGATCACTGGAACAAGCATACAAAAGCATGAAACTTTGGTGATGAGAAAACACATGCGAGATTCATCTCTAAGACACCTGGTATTAAAATGCGATCTGTATCCAGATAAGTTATCCGGATAATAAGTACTGATTCCATTTACACCTGCCCACATAAATGTGTTTTTGCAAAACGGATATAAATCCGATCTTCACCTCCTGCGTTATATGCAGATTTATTGGATTGCACGCCACCAAAAGCAACAGATCTGAGCGGCATTTTATTGATCATCAGCTAATTTCCAAATCAGAGACATCAATAAGAGAGAGTGGCAACAGGCCTGGTAAGATAATTTCGTTTCTTTACTTGAAGATGTGTTAACTGCGTCTGTGACTTACTTTCAATTTTATTTGCGATGTTTGCACGTTGAATAGACGCTCAGCTGCTCATCTGCGGTGATGCGTGTCGCATCTGACTAGGCTATAACATGACATATAGCCTATATAACACGCTCTCACTCGTTTATTTTTTAGCATTTTTGGGAGGAGTAAAATATACATATGTGGTTTCAACAACCAGATTGCGTTTACACCTAGTAAAGATCCGGACACAATGCGAGCCAGACTACCTCCAGATGTGGTCAGGCAGATCCGATCACGATCCGATCACAACGCATTTACACCTTGCATTAACATTCGTTTTTAAGTTATCAGATAAGATAACTTATCTGGATACAGATCGCATTTTAATACCAGGTGTAAATGGGGTCTAAGTGTGCATTTGAGCACAGAGCTACTATGCAAACATCCAACAATGTCAGTTTCTCTTTAATCACCTGCTCTGTATTAATATGCAATGCAGAATACTAATGAGTCACATAATGCATGCTACACAGCATACTAATTTATCAAAAATGTTGTATGTTCAGAGAGGAACTATTTGTGTCCTGGTTGCTCTCACTAACTTGTGCAGGTTTTCAGGTCATCGTTGAGTGAGTATCCTTCCTGACAGCGACAATTAAAACCGTTGAGGACACTCACACACTGGTGCTCACAGCTATCATTCCCAAACGAGCAGTAGTCGATCACTGGAACGGGCAGAGAACAGTGAGAGAAGTCTGAGTAATCAGGTGTTAAAGGATTAGTTCACTTTTGAAAAAACTTTTGCTGATAATTTACTCACCCCCATGTCATCCAAGATGTCCATGTCTTTCTTTCCTCAGTCGAAAAGAAATTAAGGTTTTTGATGAAAACATTCCAGGATTTTTCTCCTTATAATGGACTTCCATGGGAACCAGGTCCAACCGAGGTCCAAACGACAGTTATAACAGTTACAGATGCAGCTCAAATGTCTTTAAACGACACCAGACGATGAATAAGGGTCTTATCATGCGAAACGATCGGTTATTTCAAAGCTTATTCCAAAAATGTAACTTTTCTAAGGAAAAATGCTAGCCTTGCTCTATTCTGTGAGGCGCGTTTGCAACGTCACGTAATACGTAATTACGTTCAAAAGGTCACGGGCGACGTAGCCGAAAGTACAGAGTCAGAGTGTTTACAAGTTGAACGCATAGGTTGAACGTGAAAACTAACTCAAACGCCGTTTACAAAAAAGGAATTAAAAGGTAAAACAACGATGTCGATGTCAAAATCGGACGATTTTGATTCTGTACTTCCGGCTACGTCGCCCGTGACCTTTTGAACGTAATTACGTATTACGTGACGTTGCAAACGCGCCTCACAATATATTACAAGGCTAGCATTTGTCCTTAGAAAAGTTACATTTTTGGAATAAGCTTTGAAATAAGCGATCGTTTCGCATGATAAGACCCTTATTCATCGTCTGGTGTCGTTTAAAGACATTTGAAGCTGCATCTGTAACTGTTATAACTGTCGTTTGGACCTCGGTTGGACCTGGTTCCCATTGAAGTCCATTATAAGGAGAAAAATCCTGGAATGTTTTCATCAAAAACCTTAATTTCTTTTCGACCGAGGAAAGAAAGACATGGACATCTTGGATGACATGGGGGTGAGTAAATTATCAGCAAAAGTTTTTTCAAAAGTGAACTAATCCTTTAAAGACACCATGCTTTCTGGATTTTAGTCCAGCTCATAAACACAAAAAATATCAAGCACGTGCATCACTAACTTGTGCAAGTTCTCTTGTCGTCGTTGAGTGTGTATCCCGTGTTACAGTCGCATGTGAATGACCCAGGGGAAGCGATGCAAATCTGCTGACAATCGTGCTTGCCTTCAGCACATAAATCAATGGCTGCAAGAAGCAAACACACACCTGTTGAGCACCACTGGAATGATAAATATATCATACTTCTGTGATGTGTAATTTGTAAGGGTACACACGCGTGCAGGTCTTGCCGTCCTCATTGAGTGTGTATCCAGGCAGACACAGACAGTGGTAGGAACCAGGCGAACTCTCACAGATGTGCTCACAGCCATGATCTGACTCCAGACACAAGTCCATCCCTGCACATTCAATGCACATAAGAGAAAACTAAATCATAGCGTTCACAATCACAGGGCATAAAAGCAACTGCATTCATGTGCATAAGATTTAAGCATTTGAATCCTTGTTGAAATCGGATATTCAATGAGAAAAAAATTAAAGGTGGGACTGATTTAAAGATCAAAAGGACAACGCGAACCAATGTTCATGACCAATGTTTTAATTTTTTTTCTTTTGACAAAAATTTCCTCAAAATCCATGATCTTTAGTAAATTTTTGTTGAAAAAAAATAACAATAAAGAATAAAAAAAGTTTAAGTTTGTTATAAATTGGATTAAATAATTTAAATATATTTTATTTCACGATGTATCTTAAATGTATACAGTACTATTTAAAAGTTTGGGGTCAGTAATCCTTTTTAAAGAAATGTATACTTTAATTCAGCATGGATGCATCATATCAAAAGTGACAGTAAAATAATTTATAATTAAAAAGGTGGTAACACTTTAGATTAGGGTACAATTCTCTCTATTTATTAACTGATAACTATGAATTTTGCTTTAATAAAACTCCTAATTACTGTTTATTAATAGTTGTTGTAGAATAAAGTCAAGCAGAATAAGGCATTAATATGTGCTTTATGAGTGCTAAAAAAAACAACCAATATCCTTGTAATATGCATTCTTATAAGCAACTAGTTAATATTGAGAATTGGACACTAATCTAAATTGTTACCCAAAAGATTTTCAAATAAGTCACATAAATAAATTGCATGTTTAATTGTAAAAATAATGCAATTTTAACTTTCAAATTTTTACCAACCCGAAACTTTCAAACAATACTGTATATCTGTTGTTATTGCTGAGGAAAAGAATAGAGGTAGAAAAGAATCCGAAAAGTTGAAAAGTTCAACACAAATGTCTGGATTCATTCAATGTGGTTTTTGAGCCTACATCACAAGGAGAAACACTTTACCACAAAGCTTGTCTTGGAACTGAAGCCCAAACTGGTGAATAAGGTCAAAGCTCTCCACGAGGAACACGTGATCCTCAAACGGTGGCGATGCCATTGCTCGCAGTGACGTCATATCGGCCCTGGCGACACCGATGGCGTAGATCTCAATCCCAGACTCTCTCGCAGCAGCTGCCACTTCAGCCACGCGGTCCTGAGGGCGACCGTCCGTCACGATAACAGCTACGTGGGGAACGTTGGGGCGGGCGCCTTCCTCGGCAGAGAAGGCTACATTCATGGCGTAGCGGATGGCCAGGCCGGTCATTGTGCCCTGTGCCAATGGAATGATCTCATTGATGGCTTTGACCATCTGCGCTGGCTTGCTGAAGGCTTTGAGGGAGAAGACGTTCTGGACCTGGCTGGAGTATTGGACCACACCAACTCTTGTAGCTTCCAGGCCAATGTCCATCTCATGGATGATGTCAATCATGAACTTGCGCATAGTCTCAAACTCATGGGGGCGAACGCTGCGAGATCCGTCGATGATGAACACAAGGTCAACCGGACCAGATTTGCACTTTGGTTCAGCTGTAAAATGTGGGGAAATAGAATTAAAAAGCACATAATGGCAATATTGACACGGTTTAAAGTGAGTATGAGAATGGAAGTGTAACGGAGGCCAGTTAGTAGTTGCTGTGCAAGTAAACCTTACTCCCCTGATCTCAATAAGTGCTCTAGCGACAGACGCTAGGGGATGCAGTCTTTAGCCTCCGTGTTAGAGCGCCTGAGCGGGTCGAGGAGGACCCGGGTGGAGGGGTTATATTGGTGCCGTGACCCGGATGAGAGTGTGGTTTAGGGGCGTGAGTGTAACGCAGGCCAGCTAGTAGTTGCTGTGCAAGTAAACCTCACTCCTCTGATCACAATAGGCACTAGAGGCTGCAGTCGCCTCCTTGTTAGAGCGCCTGACTCTCATGCCGGAGACCGGGTTCGAGGGGGACCCGGGTGGAGGGGTTATATTGGTGCCGTGACCCGGATGGGAGTGTGGTTTAGGGGCGTGAGTGTAACGGAGGCCAGCTAGTAGTTGCTGTGCAAGTAAACCTCACTCCTCTGATCTCAATAGGCACTAGAGGCTGCAGTCGCCTCCTTGTTAGAGCGCCCGACTCTCATGCCAGAGACTTGGGTTCGAGGTCGAGTAGGACCCGGGTGGAGGGGTTACACAAGTACAAGGTTCTTTTTTGGAATCGAACCTTTATCATCCATAGAACCTTCCCAGCGTACAAAAGGTTCTTTACAGTGGAAAAGGATTCTATAGATTACTAAAATTTTCTTGACACTTAGGGGAAAAAATAGTTCTTATGAGAACTGATCACTGAAAGATTCGTTAGGGAACCCCAAAATGGTTTTAATGACTTTTTTTTGTAATAAATTTTAAAAGGGAGTAGAAAACACTTTGACTTTTCAGGTCCAAATTAATCTGTCATTTAGTAGTCAAATTAGGAAGATGGTTGACCTGCTCCTTGGTAACCATGAATTAATGTGTGGTGAATTAATGGCTGCTAAGAGCATAAAACCATCAAAATTTAAGAGGCATTTAGAAACCAAACACTCAAAAGATAAAGACAATTTTATACAGTCCATTTTACTTTTCAGCCAAACCTCATGTTCATAATTTTGCATATTGAGCCGATGCAGTTCATGTAAATGTATACATTTTGGTTTATCTTTGCTTGTAAAATCTGGATCCTGAATTATTTCAGAACCACAGATCTAGCTGATAAAAAAAACAAAACATGCTCTACAATGGCCATCTGATTTGCCAACACCAACACAATTGCGCCACCACTAAATGCTTAGTGTAATAAACAGACTCTGAGGTAGTGTCTACTGCTGTTACTGTCAAGATTGATTTATTAGTGTTATTACGATGGTTCAACCAACCTGATTTAGGTCTTGCTTCTGTTGCAGCAATTATGGCTATTAGCACACCAACATACACCAACACACGTGTCATGTTTCGTCGACAAAGGCCCAATCTCGCCATAAAAATCCCACTGGCTGTAGGTGGAGAAGAGAAAGAAAGAAAAATTGCAGGTCAAGGGAAATCTGTGCTTTAAAGGCAGCCATACATTCCAGTCTGAGCTTGCAATAAACCGGCGACACCAAACAGATGGTCCACAGCAGCACTTCTAAACAGGCTGTTAACGTGGAAGAGCTAATAGACTTTTGGGCCAATCACATCACCACAGGCTCAGAGTTCAAACGCTGTGTGAAGTAATTGCTGGAAAATAACTGCGTCTGGGACACTGGCGCTGTAAACAGAGTGCTGTCAGTCACTTTGACTTTCTCTCCAAGGGCCGGATAAGAGTTAGCACTATCAGTGGTCATGGTATCACTAGAGTGGGTCATGGTTTGGCATGAATTTTACTCTCTGAACCCAGCAGATAAAACAGCCAGACAGATTACTGCTGTGCTGCATTCATATCTATTCAACTAAAAACAGAATTTGCAGCAGTACAATTTGCAGAGTTGAAGCTGACATGCTTATAGACCCCTTTTGCCTCTAGCTGGAGGCAAAACAAAGTGAAAAATGGAGGCGGCCAATACAAAACAGCACAGATTCGGCTACATAATAAGGAGCTTATTTAATTGTTACTATTATTAAATGTCATCTTGTTGTGTTGTTTGGTGCAAGAATTGATGAAAAATGAATATGCTGTATCTGGAACTTTTATTTCTAGAAAATATTCACATCATTAAAATCGCACTGTAATGTCACTCTTTACATTGTCGTGGTCTCGGCGCTGGCTCGGCAGAACTGCGGATCGTACACACAAGTCTTGTACAGGACCATATAGGCATCTAAAGATTTACAGTATATGCCCTTAGTTTCTATTTACGATCGGTTTCTCTATAAGGTAACATTAGCTGTATAGAAGTCAGGCCACTCAACCGAGGTAACGTACGTTAATCCTGTCAGATCATCCATGCATTGAGTGAGCGTGTAGGCGACTACAGGTCGGCCAATCTGGTTCCGTCCGTTAAAAATAACTTTTGGAAATAACAATCGCGGTCCTGAACACTGAGTGACCTTACACATTAAGATAATATCGGATTTTCTCCAGTCATTGTTAAAAAACAAGCTAACAATCCTTGCTAACTAGCATTAGTGAAGCTGCCAGATGGATCTTTCTGCCTCCACCTAAGCTCCGCCCACAGAAAAACGTCACCATGTTTACCAACTGTAAAAGGGTCTATAGAAAGGAATAATTTAAAGCCCTTTGAACAGTTTGCAGTTTGCACTGAAACTGTCTTTTGGACCTTGAACCATTTGGTTCCCATTGAAGTCCATTATATGGAGAAAAATCCTTAATTTCTTTTCGACTGAAGAAAGAATGACATGGATATCTTGGATGACATGGGGGTGAGTAAATTATCAGCAAACGTTTTTTTAAAAGTGAACTACTCCTGCTGCCTTAATTTTTTATGAACAATCAACTAAGATGTTTAAGTGATTTCAACTTAAATTACATCAAATTGACTTAAAAACAACGAGTTGAATCTTGTTCATCTAAAATTCCTTAACTTATTTTAATGAGTTAAAGCAATGTAAAAACAAATGTTGTCATAACTTATTATTTTTTAGAGTGTTGGTGCTGTAAAAATATGCACTGCTTATACATATTACATCTTCAAATGTGCCTCGTTGACATCAGACATGCATCTTATGGTCATTTTTGGTCAATCTGGAAGATCAAATCCTACAGTCCTACAATCCTTCTATTTTTTTTTTTCTCAGAAAGACAAAGACGGGAAAAGATATTGCACGCCACGTGCATGTCTATATACTACTCTCAGCATGAAATAGAGTGACCTCTATGACCAGTGCTGGTTTGTGGTTTCTCCAAGCCTTGATTAAGACTCAGCACATAACTGTCGGTTTCAGTGGCATCCAGGTGAACGTCAGACCTCAGCCCTCTGTGCAAAATACAATGAAGCCTTCTGTGCTACATGTGGTCATTATATACTTTGAGTGTGTGTGTACGAGCTGCGGAGACCCTTAACTCTGTATGGTCACACACATCATGCTGGCTGAGAGCCAATAAATTCAGAAGATTAAAGTGGTTATTTAATGTTTATAGCACCATGACTTTTGGATGGCAGCCCATGTCATCTTTAACTGCACTACATTAAAAGAGTAGTTCACTTTAAAAAAAAAAAAAATTTGCTGATAATTTACTCACCCCCATGTCATCCAAGATGTCCACGTCTTTCTTTCTTCAGTCGAAAATAAATTAAGGTTTTTGATGAAAACATTCCAGGATTTTCTCCATATAATGGAGTTCACTGGGAACCAAACGGTTCAAGGTCCAAAAGAGTTTCAGTGCAGCTTCAAAGGGCTTTAAACGATTCCAGACGATGAATAAGGGTCTTATCTAGTGAAACGATTGCTCATTTAAGAAATAAATAAAAAAAATTACGTTTTATAAGCACAAATGTTCGCCTTGCTCTTTTCTGTGTGACTCTCCAGTTCGAACTCGTTCATCAAAATGAAATGATCTTTTTTCGAGTCATGACTCGAAGGGTCCTAGATAAGACCCCAATTCATCGTCTGGTGTCATTTAAAGCAGCACGTAAACTCTCATTTGGACCTTGAACCGTTTGGTTCCCACTGAAGTCCATTATATGCAGAAAATCCTGGAATGTTTTCATCAAAAACCTTAATTTATTTTCGACTGAAGAAGGAAAGACATGGACATCTTGGATGACATGGGGGTGAATAAATTATCAGCAAAATTTTTTTTTTTTTTAAAGTGAACTACTCTTTTAATGTAGTGCAGTTAAAGATGACATGGGCTGCCATCCAAAAGTCATGGTGCACAACATAGCAGACATATAAAGAGGCATGTGCTGAATTCAATTTTTGACTTTGCAAATTTTTCTATTACACTGCCTTTGAAGAACATGCAGGACCTTGTAAAAGAGGGTTGCTGGTTTAATGAACACACACACTGTACCCCCCATATTTAAAAATGTTAGGCCCTGCATCTGGAAATAATGCAAAATCCATGTGACAACCAAGTTGTGTAAAATCACTTTTCAATATGAATCCTGTTTGCTTGTTGGTTGTAACTGAAAAGCCAGATGGTTTGGTGTCCATGCTTTCTCTCCAAAACATAATCAGCAATAAGTGTCACCCACATTTATTTTTATTTGGACTTTACGGCTCATTCTATGTTCACTTGTGTCAGTAACTGCTTGCCACGTGGAGGGAGGCGTGAGAATTCATGCACCTGAGTACAGGTGACTATCTCTAAAAGCAAACATCTATATAGATTTACAAATACTCCTATGAGGCTGATAACACAGTTATTGGAATTGGAGATGGAGAAGTCTTCTTACAACAGAGCTCTGACAGTTACACTGTCGTCACATTGCGAAAGGAGAGAATAAAGTAAAAGCAGGAAGCATGAACAACAACAGTGGAGTGTATGGCACTGTAGAGGACTTTATGAAGATTTCAAAACGGCTGTCGTACACCTGAGCGTCATGCAGGACCAAAGGAAAGGAGATAGAGAAACAGGTCAGTGTGGGAAATATGTTAAAGGGGGACATTCTTTTAAACAAAAGAAATTTTTTAAAAAAATCTAAATTTAAATTACATAATATTTTTTATTTATTTGATTAATGCGTGTTAACAATGGTGTGCATTCATTTAATAAAAACATATTTTATTTATAATTATATTTTTATTTATATTACTTTATATAATATTATTATTAAAAATAATTAATTAATAAATAATTCTCAGCATTCTAAAGGCAGTGCAAAACTGCATGGTGGGGGAAATGTTCTTACTTCATAAAAGTTGTCTTAAACTTAATGGTCACAAAAAATATGCTATATATTATTTAACTAAAGTATAAGTTTTGATTCTGGTGTGAAATATGACCCTATCATTTCGTTTCAGCAATCTCTAGGCATTTCAAAAAAAAAAAAAAAAAAAGTCTTGAGAGATTGACAGTGCCTCCCAACATGGTAGAGGAGTGAAAAAGGTGACAGGCAGTAAAAAAAGAAGAGTGACAGCACATTTCTTTCAGTGTGCTGAGTATATCAAGCTTCCCAGATCCCAGGTCTAGCCCAAAGGGATCTCCATGGGTTAAAGCCTCACAGTGTAAACGTTTCTCTCAGACAGACCAAAGAAAAACCCAGTGACAGAGAAGACAGGAACATTAGAGGAAGAGGGCATATGGAGGAAAATGACAAGCATGGTTTCTGTGGCAGCAGATTGACTGACAGCTTCACAGTTAAACAGCAGCTTCTTGTTAAAGCAGGATTGAAAGCAGATGTGACGCTTTGCTACTAATAGCGATTTCGCCTCCAGCCAACCACTGCGCACCTAAAGCATATACTGGTGTCCTAAAACAAGGGAGCTGCCTATCTAGACAGCATTGTGGAAATGCTGTTTAGGTAGCCGGCACACTAGATTTTGAGACACAGTCTGATCTATATTTAGGTTTGTTCAGCTCTTGGTTGTGTTCAGAGTGCTTGCTGCACAGTATAGGCTACTATTTACGGTCACATTTGCTTTAATATGTTTAACAGAATAAAATATACAAGAATAAAAGTTTCAAACATTAGTCAACCCCATTCTTGTCAGATATGTTGCATGTTTAATTTAACGATTCAGGTCATCAATCAATTAATCAATCATTAAATAAATGTTGCAATTTATATTCAACTTTGTCTAGATTACAAACAATGGTATAACATTTACAGTTAACAGCTTTGAGAGAAATATTCTCTAGCAGCGACTTGGAAATCATAGGCCAATTTGAGAACATTGCATTGTGGGAGGTCAGTATTCCACAGTTCGCATAGTATTATATTGCAAACTATCATATTTAATGGATACAGAACAGTTACTGTGCACACTAGGCCTACATACTGTAGAAATAGTATGTTAATATGCTATTTTAAACAAATGCTAAGGAGCACGAAATGCGACCATAACAATATAATTATCTTGAAAATGTTTTACATAACATTTAGATTTTATATTCAAATCACGTGTATTTTTATTTCCAAGTTAATTATTTATTTCCAAGTAGCAATCATCATTCTCAAAACTTACATAAACTTTTAACTTAGCTTAAACTTTTAATTTAGTTCATCGATTGAACTTTACGTGGACGTTGATGTGTTTAAAATGCAGTATTTTTTATAAAGCCTGGTTAACAATATTTTTCCTCAGGGAAAATTGCATAAGATGTTTAGCCTGAAAGCACCGTTTAAAAAATAGCACGAAAAAAAATATTTCTCGGCTAAGCATATTGATTATAGATTTATTTAACCATTTCGCAACTGCTAATAATAAATATTTTTTAGAAGGTCAGTCTCTATGTCATTAAACAAACAGTTTCCGTAGTTTTGCTTAATTTACAACTCAACAAAACTACTAAAACACAAGAAACAAAGATATTTTCCTCTGAATTCTCCAGGGTTGGCCATCGTGGACTCTACTGAAGCCTCTCACCTGTACACATCAGACGCGTGCTTCACTCACCTCAGGTAATCTCACAGGGACAAACTCTATGGTAGAAGTATGCAACGGTATCCAGAAATATGACAAAATGAGGCTGAAGTGGTCCAAGAAGCCGATTAAAACAGTCAAGCCGTTCCTTAAGGTCAGTAGTTACCTCTCCAGGCGATTATTCTGGGATAGAGTGAACAGTCAGGACATTGGCCAGGTATTAAATCTACAGAGCACGTTTGAAATGTAGATCCCACCCCCGTCCGAAATGGGAAGAGCAGGCAGGATTTCGTTGGGGGGTTGCTTGCTGCAGGAGAGAGAACATTAGCTTTCTTTTAGTGAGCCTTCAGAAATTCCTTGCGGTTCTGCTTAAATCCACGATTGATGCACGAGCTCTTGAAGTGAACACAGAGCTGACTTTATCAGTTTGAATTTTATTTGATGATATTTTCTTAGGCTTTCTATGAAATATTAATAGTTCCTGTATTAGGGTAGTCGACATATAACGTTTAAGATCTTAGAATGCAGTTTATAGCTATAAAGGAAAGTGTGTTTTAGATTGGCCTACTGTAACTGGTCGTTTAAAGTGGCAGTTCACCCAAAAATGAAAATACTGTCAACATTTAGGCTACTCACCCTCAAGTTGTTCAAGCCTGTATTAATTTCTTGTATTCATTTGTGCTGAACACAAAATAATGTTGTTGAATCTTGGTAACCAAACAGTTTTAGCATAGTTGTTTCCCCTCATTTCTATGGAAATCAGTGGTTACCAACATTCTTTAAAATATCAGCCAAACACTGGGATCCAATTTGACCTCCATCCTAATGCGCTCAAAGTAGGAAGTAGCCTAACATTACTACCTTTGACCCCAAATCCTCTTGGGAATGCCTCAAATATAAAGAGGCGGACAGAATGAAACACTCGAAGCCAATGGGGAATTAGGTGTGATTTCAATAAAATCTAAATAATTGGGCTCCTAATCAGACTGTTAAAAATACTGAACAAAATTAGGGCAGGAGATTACCATAAATTTTATTAAATAAACCATTTTGGATTGAGCAATAAAACGAGATACTTAAAGGGGTGATGAACTCGAGAAATCAAAGTGTGGTTAATGTCAGAAAGCTCAGCAAAACTAACCACAAAAGTCAAGGACAGCCAAAAAAGGCTGTTAATGCCCCAATTTTCTATATTCATTTTAATGTTTAAATTGTGTCACAATCTTAAGAACTACTATGATATGATATTTGTGAAAAGCACAGATAGTTTACTTTGGAGAGGATGGCATTGCCAGTTTAAAAGAAATATTTTCGTCCATCACTAGGGAGGAACAAAATTTCTCCATGTTGCAAAAAGTAACCAGAGATTCAGTGAGGCAATACCTTCAATTCAGACCTGACCAATCAGTGATCATCTTGCATGCCAAAGTTGCTCAGAAGTCTTATGGGAATGAGAAAAGGTAAAAATGATTTACACTTGTGCATTTACATGTTCAAAAAATGAAATGAGTTCAGATGCAGAAGCCTCAAAGGTGCCATTTGAAATTTTCTTCCATATTAATTGTCATTTAAGTGAATTTACTGAACTTAAATATACAAGCTTGATAAAAAAAAAAAATATCATTCTAGAAGACAAAATGAATTTCAAATGGCACTTAGAGGCTTTTGCATCTGAACTCTTCAAATATGCATGCACACACACACACACATTTTCATGTTTTATGGGGACTTTTCATAGACCTAATGAATTGTATACTGTATAAACTGTATATGCTATCCCCCTACACTAACCCTAAACAGAAAACTTTCTGCATTTTTTTAAAAAAACAGGATTTATTAGTAGGATTTATAAGCTGTTTTCCTCATGGGGACCAAATAATATCTCTAAAATTTTTAGATATTACCATCTTTGTGGGGACATTTTGTCCACATTATGTAGGGTTTACCAGCACACACAAAATGTACTGAAAATCAGCTGGTTTAGCTTTTGTGAAAATGTCTAAAACCAAATCTTTGCTGGAAAAATTTGTTTTTTTGGGGGGGTGAGAGACATGGAAGCTGGTTTGTTCCTGGTTAAAGAAGGTCTACCAGTTCTGTCTAGATTGATAAAGATTGACTAATCAGCTTGGACGAGATTATGCCTAGCTAGAAACCACCTACCATGTTCCAAATGGTTGTTTTAGCCAGGTTTATATCACTCACAGGAACAGAATTTACAGAAAGTAAGACTATTGCACACCTCTTTCTTCATGTCTCATTCCAAAAATAATGGTTTGTGTTTCCATAGGTTTTTCTGCCCCCCTCCTTGTGTGTACCTCACTGGACACGGATGGAAACTCAGACAGGAGCAGCTGAAAGGTCAGTGGCTTGTGAGAGCATCTTCATTCTTACCATTGTTAATTCACTCAAATTTTCCCATTTATATTCACTCAGCATCAGGTCTAGGTGAGTCCAGTTGTCAGCTTTTCGGGTACATGGGTCTGGACAGCTCCACTGATCCACGGACAGACAGTTTCAAGCTGAGCTTTGAAGAGCAGACAGACAAGAGGGTGAGACATTGGCAAAACATGGCGATCAAAGAGGAGAGAGTCTGTCAGGCTTGAGAGAACATGACTTCTGTGTGCTCAGAGAGATTTGGAGCTGGGATCATATGTTTATTCTACCTGGATTACCACTAGGTTTATTTAAGGAGAGCAGTTGGATGAACAAAGATCTTTAAGGGCTTGATCTTTTAGTTGCTTTATTCCTGCCCACAGGAGATAATAATCATAAACAAGATCTCTTTAATATCTCTCCAAAAACTGCAATGAGATTAAATGGTTATTTGAGATCTTAGATATGTATTCTGTGGAAAACCCCCACAAGCCTCCTCTTAAAGTGATAGTTCACCCAAAAATGAAAACTCTGTCAGTAATTAGTTGTTCAAACCACGTAAGACTTTAATTCATCGTCGGAACACAAATTAAGATATTTTTGATGAAATCTGAGAGCTGTCTCACTCCTCCATAGGCTTCTATTGTAATTGAAACTGGCCACTGCCAGCCCAGAAAGTTAGTCAAGACATCGTTAAAATAGTCCGAGTTACTACAGTGGCTCAACCTTAAGTTTATCAAGCGACGAGAATAATAATAATAAAAAAAACAACTTTATTCAACTATTCGTTTTCTTCTCTGTGGGCTAGAGGGAGAACAGTGCAGCGCTACGTCAGAACGAAGGCTCACTATTGGCCGATGCTGGTCATGAGTGTGATGCTGGCCAATAGTGAGCCTACGTTCTGACGTAGCGCTGCTGCACTATTAAAAATGTCACAAACTGTGTTCAGATTTACCAAGAAATCAAAGTCTGCTACCAAAAGTCAATATGAACTGACATTTTACAGTATTTCTTCTAAGACTGTATATACAGTTACACTTCTGTTCAAAAGTTTGGGCTCAGTAAGAAATTAATATGTATTATTCAGCATGGATGCATTAATTTGATCAGTAAAAACTGAAGCCAGTAAAGATGTACACTCTAAAACCCAACAATTTGTTTCAACCCAAATTTGAAAATGCAATCAAAATGCAATCAAAAAATTAAAGTTGAAGTTGGGTTAAAATTTGAAATTATGTTTTTAACCCAACATTTTTATATATATTTTACCCAAATTTGGGTTCAAACAACTCAGCATTGTTTAGAGTGTATAATGTTACAAAATATTTATTTTATAATAAATTTAGTTTTCTTGATTTTTCTATTCAGCAAAGAATTCTGGGGGGAAATGAATGACATTTTCCACAAAAATGTTAAGCAGTTTCAGTATAGATAAGGAGAAATGTTTCTTGAGCAACACATTTGCATATTAGAAAGATTTCTGAGGACTCATGTGACACTGAAGACTGAAATAATGATGCTAAAAATTCATCTTTGCATTACAGGAATAAATTTCAGTTAAAAAAATTAAAATAATTTAATTAGAATACTGCACAATATTACAGTTTTACAAAAAATGTTATTAAATAAATGCAGCCTTGAGACTTTTCAACTTTTGTAAAGGTTAACAACTGACTCATTTGTGTCTATTTCGTTCTATCTTTCAGATGTTTGCCTGCACTAAAACCTTGTATATCTCAGATACTGACAAACGAAAGCACTTCCGCCTGCTTCTACACCTGTTTCACAGCGGAGGGCAAGAAATTGGCATGTTTAACAGCAGACTCATTAAAGTCATCTCCAAACCATCACAGAAGAGACAGTCCATGAAGAATGCTGACCGTGAGTCTGTGCCTGAAAGTTTATATATAATTTGATGCAAACTATAGACATTTAGTCCACATATAAGTCATGACTATTTTTCACTCCACCCAGTTTCCCATGTTTTTTCCCCAAATTATAATTTTTTGTTTTGTGTTGTTAAAGGAGTAGTTCACTTAAATTTACTCACCCCCATGCCATCTAAGATGTCCACGTCTTTCTTTCTTCAGTCGAAAAGAAATGAAGGTTTTTGATGAAAACATTCCAGGATTTTTCTCCATATAATGGCCTTCATTGGGCACCAAACGGTTCAAGGTCCAAATGAGAGTTTCAGTGCAGCTTCAAACGGCTTTAATCCATTTCAGACGATGAATAAGGGTCTTATCTAGCGAAACGGTCGCTCATTTCAAAAATAGATAAAAAAGTTTAAGTTTTATAAGCACAAATGCTCGTCTTGCTCTGTTCTGTGATGAGTGACTCGTTCAAACTCGTTCATCAAAATGTCATTTGGTTCACTCGAAATGAATCGAAAACAGATTTGTTCATTTTCATGAACGAGTTCGAACAGGAGAGACGCGCATCACAGAACAGAACAATTGTGAGCATTTGTGCTAATACAATTTTTTTATTTATTTTTGAAATGAGCGATCGTTTCGCTAAATAAGATCCTTATTCATCGTCTGAAATCGTGTAAAGCGCTTTGAAGCTGCACTGAAACTCTCATTTGGACCTTGAACGGTTTGGTGCCCATTGAAGTCCATTATATGGAGAAAAATCCTGGATCCTTAATTTCTTTTCGACTGAAGAAAGAAAGACATGGACATCTTGGGTGACATGGGGGGAGTATATTATCAGCAAAAGTTTTTTGACATCACAATACAAAACAGTACAACCTATTGAATGGACTGTTGATCTATCCCTCATTTGGATCAAATCCATTATGACATCTACACTGACTAAGTGCCGTTACATAAAAGGGTCATCCGGAGTAGAAACCGAACCCCTGTAAGTTTGTGTTGTGGTGTCCTCATGTATGAGAAGTGAGGTCAAGCTGCTAAATAGTGTCACCCAGCAGCCATTGCCACAGAAGTCAGACATTTGACCTCTAACCTTTTGATCCTAAAGCACACACTAAGAGGTCAGCTGCTGTTGACATTGACTATTGAATCCACAGTGAGGTTCTACGGGAAGAAAGAGGCGCTTGACATCTGAGAGCAGCAGTCAAGTGACGATGAATTCCTCACCGTCTTGTGGGAGAGACGGACAATGAGACAAAGTCCTAGAAAAAGAACAGACTGGCATTAGTCAAAGTACAATCAGTCATTTGTGTTTGCTGTCTTCCTGTCAGTATGAATGTGTATGCATACATGTCAGTGAGTGTTTAAATATTATGGTGTTTTTTTTGTTCTCACATGTTCTCATGTGTGTTTGTTTCTGCAGTGTGTATATCCTCAGGCTCAAAAGTGTCGTTGTTTAACCGCTTGCGGTCACAGACGGTCAGTACACGTTACCTGGCGGTTGAAGACGGGGCTTTTGTCGCCAGCGCGAGACAATGGACGGCATTCACTGTCACTTTAGGTTTGAGATGCAATGCTTTGTCTCTTTAATTCTACTTTAATCCTTTATTATCTCAGTCCTTCATACAAATAACTGAATAAAACAATGTTTAATGACCAAAACTATAAATTATGAGCTTTTCACACATGAAATTGCTAACACAGGGTTCATATTTCACACTGGTGGTTAGTAATGAATCATGTCAAGATTTCACACTACATGTTTGTGAACCCTGGGTTAACAGTCTTTTATATCCTCCTGAGAGTTGTAATGAAGTTTTTTCCTCACTATATTGAGACCATATGAGCCACAGTTTTAAAGGAGTAGTTCACTTTTGAAAAAACTTTTGCTGATAATTTACTCACCCCCATGTCATCCAATATGTCCATGTCTTTCTTTCTTCAGTCGAAAAGATATTTAGGTTTTTGATGAAAACATTCCAGGATTTTTCTCCATATAATAGACTTCAATGGGAACCAAACGGTTCAAGGTCCAAAAGACACTTTCAGTACCAACTGTAAACTGTTCAAAGGGCTTTAAACGATTCCAGACAATGAATAAGGGTCTTATCAAGCGAAACGATCACTAATTTAATAAATAAATAACAAAGTTTAAGTTTTATAAGCGCAAATGCTTGCCTTGCTCTGTTCTGTGACGCACGTTCTTGACTCTCCTGTTCGAACTCGTTTATCAAAATGAATGAATCTTTTTCCAAATCAATTCATTCGTTTCGTTCGTTGAATGAACCAAATGACTCTGAAAAAGATTAGTTCATTTTGATAAACAAGTTCGAACAGGAGAGTCAAGAAGGTGCGTCACAGAACAGAACAAGGCGATCATTTGCGCTTATAAAACTTTGTTATTAAGTAATTTGTTTGAAATATACGATATTATGAAAATGTTGGTAAGTTATTAATCTCATTTTTATAGCTGCTACTTTATTTTTTTACATGTTGCCCAAAAGATCACCATTATATACAATGGGAAAAGACATTTTTGGCTTAAAATAGTAAAATAGTTAATCAAATCATTTTCTAAAATGTTTCATACCGTAGTTGAGAATCT
Source organism: Pimephales promelas (assembly GCF_988280905.1). Lineage (NCBI taxonomy): Eukaryota > Metazoa > Chordata > Actinopteri > Cypriniformes > Leuciscidae > Pimephales > Pimephales promelas. Next base: position 35,592,265 of record NC_142776.1, on the reverse strand, counting down.
TTGTATAAGTCTGTGTGCATTCATATGTTTACAAGGTTACCAACATTGGGACTCATTTAGTAATAATTGATGTATCTCAAAAAAAATTATCTCAGAAAATCTCTATATAATAATATCTCAATAATTGATCTCAAAAAAATTGATGCATACACACCTAACAGTATTATTATAACAACTTGCTGTGCATCTTCTAATGACGGGAAAACCCTTTTTGCGGAAGTATTTCCTTTAGCCCAGGTTCACCCATGCGTATACACAGACCCAGTGTATGTTGTTAGGACTAACTCACCGTTCACCACCACAGTAGCTAAATAAACACAAGAAACCCAAACAAGTCTAGAAACAACTGGCCACATCTCCGTGCTGGACGTCCAGCGTGAATAAGTAAATAAACTCTTACAAATGCTTAATGTCTCGCCGCGTTCGAGAGTAAAATCAGTTTCCCAGAATACGACACTTCACCCAAAGAATGAAAATTGTAAAAGCTTCAATTGTAAATGTCAGCAGCATGTGTTCAGCAGCTGGTATAAATGTAGCATAAATGGGTTTAACCCCTGTACGGCGCCCAAGGCCAAATCCTGGTCTGAGTGAGGTCTAACTTTCTCTCTCGCCCCCTACAGCACTATACCCTACGGAGGCGTATTGCATTCAGAAAAAAAAAAATCCACTCTGTTTTTCTGAATTTACGAGTTAATTTTTCATGAGAAAAAAAAATTGCTCTGTTTTTCTGAATTAATGAGTTAATTTTTCATGGAATTTTTTTTTTTTGCTTTGTTTTTCTGAATTAATGAGTTAATTTTTCATGGATTTTTTTTTTTTTTTTTTGCTTTGTTTTTCTGAATTAATGAGTTAATTTTTCATGAGAAAAAAATGTTTTGCTCTGTTTTTCTGAATTAATGAGTTAATTTTTCATGGAATTTTTTTTTTTTTTTTGCTTTGTTTTTCTGAATTAATGAGTAAATTTTTCATGGAATTTTTTTTTTTTTTGCTTTGTTTTTCTGAATTAATGAGTTAATTTTTCATGAGAAAAAAATGTTTTGCTCTGTTTTTCTGAATTAATGAGTTAATTTTTCATGAGAAAAAAATGTTTTGCTCTGTTTTTCTGAATTAATGAGTTAATTTTTCATGAGAAAAAAAGTTTTTGCTCTGTTTTTCTGAATTAATGAGTTAATTTTTCATGAGAAAAAAAGTTTTTGCTCTGTTTTTCTGAATTAACGAGTTCATTTTTCTGTTTTTCTAAATTAACTCATTAATTCAGAAATTAACGAGTTAATTATCTCGTATATCTCGTAATATTATTAATATTAACGATATTAATTATCTCGTTAACTCGTAATTCTGAGATAATTAACTTGTTAATTCAGAAAAACAGAGTAGATTTTTTTTTCTTCAAGTGAATGCAATACGCCTCCGTAATACCCTAATCCTATACCCTCACTCTGTTTCAACTCTGTTCCTAGTGGAGGAGATGCAAGCGATTCACAGCGACTACAGCATGTGTGACAGCTACATCTGTTATGGCTGTGTGGTTCGGCTGGTATGCACTGACTCAGGAGTGGCGCTGCCACCAATGGTATGCAAGTTTTTCTTTCCATTACATTTTCAAGTCATCTTTTTTATGTAGCACTTTATAAAAAAAACAGTGATAAACAAGAAAATGATTAATGATGCAAACAAAATTCAGCTCTATAAAAAGACAATATCATTCAACTCAAGTCGCTGTTGTCACAGTTGATTCAGGTCAGATCAATAACTGTTAAAGTAATCAATAATGAAATGAAGTTAAATTCAGCTATAAGCAGCTCTACAGAAGGCAATAGTGTTGTTTTTCACTTCTGAGTCAGTTCGGTGTTGATTCGACATGGTTCAGCTCAATTCAGCTCAAGTTTGGTTCTCTCAATCAAATCAATAATATTACTGAAAAGTGCAAAAGCCTTGCTGCCACTTGGCATTATGGCTACAAATATTGTACAGGTCAGAGAATATAAAAATCTAGGTAGTTTTACAATTCATATCTGATAAGATATTTTAATCAGTTTCCCGGTGTTTATTGTTCAGTAACAATATCTTACTGGAATGTATTGGTGCTCTTCTCTACTGCATGCTAACAAAGTGTAAATAAAACCATGCACTTTTTTATTTTAAAAACCTTGTTGGATTGAATCTGAATGTTCTGTGTATTTTTAATCTATTTTTTTTTTCACCCATGTCTCTGAAGTCTGTTCTGTACAAATTTCCATCCATGTGGTGTTTTTGGGAAGCTGGTCTGCTACCAGCCTGCGCCTCAATTTGCTGATAAAGCACTTGATCAAAATGCCAAGGACAACGTTTAAATACCACATTTAGCAGACTAGCAAACAGAATAGACCTTCACAATGTTGTTTTAGTTGTTTGAAATTGCTGACTGGTTTGTGTTGGTTTGCAAGGGTGTATTTGAAGCCCTCGTGCAGCAGGATTTGTGATCCCCGAGCTGCAGTTTTGGAGGAGTGTGAACAGTCAGGCATATTGTGCAGCACACAGGTGTTGTGGGGGCCAGTCGAATGAGACCAGGTGCATGATAGAAGGGCGATGAATCTTTTTTTTTTTAGGCCGGCTCATATCAGATTTCTGAGAACGAAAACGAAGAGGACTTTATGCAATTATACTCTTAAAAATAGAGGTTTCAATCTCAATGATGCCATAGGAGAACCATTTTCGGTTCCCCAAAGAACCTTTCTGTGAACAGTTTTTAAAATAAAATGCCAAAAGGCAAGTAAAAAAAAACTATATTAAAAACAGTAATATTGTGAAAAAATTATTTACAATTTAAAATAACTATTTTCTGTTTTCATAATGAAATTTATCTTTTAATTTATTCCTGTGATGCAAAGCTGTATTTTCAGCATCATTATTACTCCAGTCTTCAGTGTCACATGATCCTTCAGAAATCATTATAATATGATGATTTAGTGTTTAAAACAGTTGTGTTGCTTAATAATTTCTCAATTGTTGCTTTAATTTGTTGTTGTTGTTGTTGTTGTTGTTGTTGTGGAAATCATAAATGCCAAAGATAAATGCCATTCAAAGGTTTAAAATATATACTGCTAAAAAATAATACTATTATTTAACAAGGGCACATTAAATTAATAAAAAGTAACAGTAAAGAGATTTAAATATTATTATTTATACCATTATTTATAATTGAGCACCGATAATATTGATAATAAAGCAGCAAATCATCATATTAAAATGATTTCTGAAGGATCATGTGACACTGAAGACTGGAGTAATGATGCTGAAATGTCATATTTGCATCACAGAAATAAATTAGATTTTAAATTATATTAAAAAAGAAAACAGTCCTTTTAAATTGTAATAATATTTCACAATATTACAGTTTTTTTTTTTTTTGCTCTATTTTTGATTAAATAAATACGGCCTTGGTGAGCCAAAAAACGTAATTAAAAATGGAAGTAAAATCTCATTCTTTAAATAATTGCTTTTTAACAAAACCATATAAATGTTTCTTAAAAGAAATACCATGATCTCTTCTGATTAGATCTGTACAAGCCATACGTCAAAGATTTCAGTTTCTTTTTTTAAACTGAATTAAAGACTAAAACTTTTAGAAGCAAGAATGAGAAAAGGTTGAGGATCACTGTTGCTCTATTAAAGTCATATCAAATGGAAAACGCAAAACCTTCTTTGCAGGTAATACGCAAGGTGAACAAGCAGCACGCATGTCTAGACGTGGATGAGCCCGTGTCTCAGCTTCATAAATGTGCTTTCCAGTTCAGAGACAGCAACCACATGTACCTCTGCCTGTCCAATGAGAAAATCATACAGTTCGAGGTGAACACAGGCCATGATATTTGGTTAAAAGAATAGTTCACCCCACAATGAAAATGCATTCACTTACCCTCATGTGATTCCACACTCGTAGGCCTCTCCGTGCCCTAAGGAAAGTAATAAGGTGTTGTTGAATGACGGATCCTGTTGGACCATCATCGGAACAGAGGTGGTTGAATACACCTTCAGTGAGAGTCTAGCCGGGCACCCGACCACCATCAGCCCTGTGCCTGTGATCAATGGACTCGAGGTCAGAAATCAAGCACTCAATAACGTTTCTTCATTACACCTCTTCAAATCAATTTTAAAAAACTAATTCAAGAGAAAAATTGAATTGTTCACTTCAGTTTTTAGTGTTCACTGGGGTTCTATATAAAACTCTAGGGTTGTTGAACTATTTATTCCCAAAAGGTTCTATAGCAGGAGAAATGTCTTAAAGGGATACTCCACTGTTTTTTGGAAATAGGCTCATATTACAACCAACCAGTGTTGGGTAAGTTACTCTAAAAAAGTAATTAATTACTAGTTACTAATTACCTCTTCAACAGTGTAATTAGATTACTGTACTAATTACTCTCTCTAAAAAGTATGTAATTACTTTTAATTACTTTCAAAATCCCATATCAATCTCAACCAGCTGAATAATACAAGGATAGACATGAATCTGTTTTAATTCTTTCAAATAAATTCTATAAAATTGCATGAATTATCCTTTACATTATAAAAACATACTTTTTAGCATCAGACAATACATTTTGATGTTAAACCCACTATTGTTTTATGTCTGATCTCATTACATTTCACACTTCTTTCATACATATTTTACAATAATTCATACGAATTTGTACGAGTGCGGTCGTAATATTTAGACACCTCATAAAATGCATACGAATCCCTGAGATCGGATTGATCTATACACAGTAGCTATTTACCTCAATTACATCAGAAGTAACTGTAATTAAATTACAGATAAATTAAGAGTAATCCCTTACTTTACCATTTTAAGGGAAATTAAATTACAGTAACTAATTACTTAGTAATTAGTTACACCCAACACTGATTACAACTCCCCCAGAGTTAAACAGTTTCTGGTCCCATTGACTTCCATACCATATACAGGAAGTCAATGGTACCAGAAACTGTCTGGTTACTGATATTCTTCTAAATATCAGAAAATCATCTGAATGGATTCGAAAACAGTAAAACCCAACTGTTTAACTCTGAGGGAGTTGTTGAGCCTATTTCCCAAAAAAAGTGGAGTATCCCTTTAAATGATTGCATAATACTTTTATTTCTAATGATCAAATGTTTGCAAGTTCTTTCGAAGAGTGTAATTTAATATCAGTATTTCTTATTATCAGTGTTGAAAACAGTTGTGTGGCTTAATTTCTTAATTGTTGCTTTAATTTTTTGTTGTTGTTGTGGAAATCATGATAAATGCCATTCAAAGGTTTAAAATATATACTGCTAAAAAAATAATACTATTATTTAACAAGGGCACATTAAATTAATAAAAAGTGACAGTAAAGAGAACCCAACTGTTTAAAACCCGACTGGGAGTTGTAAAATGAGCCTATTTCCCCAAAAAAGTGGAGTATCCCTTTAAATGATTCCATAATACTTTTATTTCTAATGATCAAATGTTTACAAGTTCTTTCGAAGAGTGTAATTTAATATCAGCTGTGGTTACCTAAACAACACTAACAAGTGATTTTTGTGATTTAGCTAAATGGAGGGGGGCATGTGGCCATGTTGGAGCTTCACGGAGAAAACTTCAGTCCACACTTAAAGGTCTGGTTCGGTGACATGGAGGCAGAGACCATGTTCAGGTAAGAATGTTTCATAAATATAATGTGCGTCCTGCTGGTTGTTATGTCAGAACAAACCCCTTCAGTCCCCTCCGCTGATCAACCTGTCTGGGTTTATTCTGAGATAACAACCGAAATAAAAAACTGAAACAAACTGATGTGCAGATATTTTATATGGCTTTGACCTATTTATTATAACTATTTTAGAATTAGTATCTATTTAATAAATTGAAATTAGTCACTCACTATGTAAATAATACAGCATGAGGGTTCATAGCAAGACAAAAAACAAACTTCCTACTCATACTAGACGGTTCCCTGTGCAATCATTTAGTTTGTTGTGTCCACCTTGCCAAGGCTCCAGGGATGCCGTGGTGTGACATTCCTGTCTCAGCGGGCTGGAGGGGAATGATGGTCTCTCTCAGGTCCTTGTAGGGAGGTACTTAGCGCTGTAGTCGAGTGTCAGGAAGGTCAGCGGGTGATCTGCAAATCTGCAAATCAGTGAGCTGTAACTTCCTTCATCTTAAGTTTCAGGAGGAAAACATTTAATACGTCAAAGTTTGACAGTGATCGCACTCAAAATATTGTTAAATTAGACTATTTAAACTATTTTAATTGAAATAAATCTTAAATAAAATATTAATATTATTAAAATGATATGCCTTGGCAATAAACTGAGGTTGAAGTTGAAATAAATAAAAACAAAATCAATCTAAATAACTATATATTTTTACAGAATGTACAATAAGGGTATTTAATCAAAGCAAACATCTAAATATGACACTTTGTCCATCTCAGGTCCTCTAGGTCTTTGCTGAGTGTCGTTCCTGATGTGTCTATATTGAGTGGCGAGTGGAGATGGATGAGGCAACCAATCACAGTGCCCTTATCTCTGATCCGATTTGACGGGCTGATCTACAGGAGTTCATACTCATTTACTTACACACCAGAACACAGCGCCCCCTCTCAAGCAATCGTTACAGCGGAGAGATCTGCAGACTCGGACTCGCTCATTGACACCATACACCAGGAGTTCACTCGGATGAACTTTCACCTATTTATGCAGAGCTGACAACACACACACACACACACCGTGAACCAAGGATTAGTCCAGGCGAATATTTATGTCAGATTACTCAGTTGTTAACACTAACGCTAACAAGAAAAACTCTCCCAGCATGGAATCACATGGAGCTTACACACTAGTGAGCGCTGTGATGGAGCGTTTGACATGTATGAATGCACAACACCCTTGTATTGAGGCTGTGGAGAGAGGCTAGTCAGTCTGAAATAAAGTTGGAATACAGTTCATTTAGATTCGTGACAGGTTCTCATCGGTCAATGGATGCGCATGTCAGAGTGTGTCGTAGCAATAGTTTAAATTCAGGAAACCAGTTTGTTTTCTATGCCTTGACAGTAAAGTCATTTATAATGTAACAAAAGATTTCAGTTTCAAATAAATACATTTATTCATCAACAAATTTTTACAGTCACTTTTGATTCATTTAAAGGATTAGGTCACTTAAAAGAACAACTTTTGCTGATAATTTACTCACCCCATGTCATCCAAGGTGTCCATGTCTTTCTTTCTTCAGTCGAAAAGAAATTAAGGTTTTTGATGAAAACTTAAGAAATTCAGGTTTTTCTCCATTTAATGAACTTCAGTGGGAACCAAACGGTTCAAGGTCCAAATGAGAGTTTCAGTGCAGCTTCAAAGGGCTTTAAACGATTCCAGACGATGAATAAGGGTCTTATCTAGCGAAACTATCGGTCATTTGACAAATAAATAACAAAGTTTAAGTTTTATTAGCACAAATGCTCGCCTTGCTCTGTGCGTTCGTGACTCTCCTGTTCGAACTCGTTCATCAAAATGAACGAATCTTTTTTGTGTCATTTCGTTTGTTGAATGAACCAAATGACTCGAAATAAAGATTTGTTTGTTTTGATGAAAGAGTTTGAACAGGATAGTCACGAACGCACAGAGCAAGGCGAGCATTTGTGCTTATAAAACTTAAACTTTGTTATTTATTTGTCAAATTACCGATCGTTTTGCTAGATAAGACCCTTATTCATCGTCTGGTGTCGTTAAAAGCCCTTTGAACAGTTTGGAGTTTGCACTGAAACTCTCATTTGGACCTTGAACCGTTTGATTCCCATTGAAGTGCATTATATGGAGAAAATCCTGGAATGTTTTCATCAAAAACCTTAATATCTTTTCGACTGAAGAAAGAAAGACATGGACATCTTGGATGACATGGGGGAGAGTAAATTATCAGCAAATGTTTTTTTTAAAAGTGAACTACTTCTTTAATGCATTCTTCCTAATAAAAGTATTAATTTCTTTCTTTTTTTAAAAACACTAACCCTAGACCTTGGAACGGTAGTGTATATGAATGTACAATTCGACAAGTATGAGCTGTATAAGAGAAATGATGTTATTGTCATCAAGAAGTGCATCAGTGCAAGAGTCCAGCATGAATTAAATAGCAATGAATTTTAAACTATAACAAAAGATATTTTGATGAGTAGTTAGATCAGAATTTCTATCTAAAACACAATGATGTAGTTATTGTAGTATTTGATGTTATTATGTCGTCTATCTCGATATCTTTTACACAACACAGCACATAACTTTACACAAAGCACCTATTATACAGCATCACTATCACATCCAAGATCATCTTCAAAGGATGAAAGCTCAGAACATACTCCATAAATTGTGTTGAAAAGTGTGAAACCGTGTCTGCGCATACTTTTTAGGGGTCTTAGAGGTCTTTGGATCGTTTCCTTCTAATTACAAAAGAAAATATGCGTGAGAGGGACCGGCATATCAACTAATCTTTATCATGTGTCCACCATTGCCAACGGGCCCCCGGAATTTATTTTCACATCAATCCATTCCGCTCTGAGACAAGAGATATGAAGGGACCTATTCTTCTATCTATCCGTTCTTCACACCTCTTATGTAACAGGACGGATAGTATGCAATACCATAAAAAGGAAATTTCTTTCAGCTTTTGCTTCCTGCTTGAAATGAAACTCTCTGAGTGGCTTAAACTTAAACTTCGGGTATGCGTACGTAACGTGGCGCATCAACAGTCTCCTTATGCTCGGAGCATAAAGAAACCTCTGTCCCTTTATTTTGGCCCAGCATTTGTCTAATATATCACCACTCACCCATCATTCCACCCCGATCGGCCTTCTGCTTCAATCGGTGAAGTGATCTAGCCTGTGATTGACAGCTCATTTACCGCTCTGAGAAGGGCCCTTTAAGGTCCGAGAGGCCGGTGCCTGGGCAGAGAAGATGGGAAAAGTATGAAAAATATGTTTGTACTCATTGTTTCCGAAGGACTTGTGTGTTCAGGGGCCAAATGTGAGCCAATTAGTGCTACAAGGTAGAGTGGACATATTTGGAGTAGATCAAACCCTTTGCTACGGTAAGAAATGGATTAGTAAAAATGCTTTGAAGGATTTGTCATGTTTGACAACATAGAATTTCCCTCTATATTTTTTCTTCCTGAACAGTGCTCAAAGGCAAAACATGTGCAACGGGTAGTTCAGACTTGAAAGTCAGCCTAATTTCAAAGTATTTGTTGAAGTAAGGTAGCTGACCATAAAGACATATAATAGCCTATTATAAAACATTTCTATTTCAAATCAATGGTGTTCTTTTCAATTTTCTATTCATCAGAGTATCCTGAAAAAAGGTTTTCAACTACGTTTACATGCAGCCAATAACCCGTTCAAAACCAGGATATTAGCAATAACCCGTTCGCGAACGGCCATGTAAACACCGGCAAAAACCCGAATATGCTCATATCCCGGATTTTAAAATCCAGGATAATACCTGGGGTACCCCTTTTCTAACCCGATTTTTTTGTCATGTAAACACGTATCGGCATATCCCCATAGTGATTTGTGTTCTGCGCATGTTCTATTCGCAAGGAATCTTGGTCTTTTGAGTAGAGAAACTTCTCGGCGCATACAAAAATCCGCGTGCAGTATACCGGAAGTAAACATGGCGAGACCAGGCGAGACACAGCACAGCACACTTTTGGAGCGAGGTCAGTAACATTACCAGCATCAGAGCGCAAACAAAGGCGATCGCTATCTTCCCCGGACTATTCAAACCGGCGTGCTGCTGTTGTTGTCTTTGGATATAGGAAGAAGAATCTGAAATGTCCGTACGTTGACGTCTAGACGCTAACCGCGCGTCGCCGTTTACATCGGGATATTGCAATTCCATGTATACAGGAGTAACTCTCTCTGCTCACGCATGTAAACAGGTTATTCCTAATGTTTCAGAAACCCGAATAGTGACCTTAACCCGACCATAACCCGAAAATTGGCTGCATGTAAACGTAGACAGATAATAATCAGAAATGTGTCTTCAGCAGCAAATCAGAAAATAAGAATGATACCCAAAGGATCATGTAATACTGAAGCCTGGAGAAATTATCTTAAAAATTGATTAAATGTTGGGTTTAACTAACATGGACTAAGATTAATAAATGCTGTTGAAGTATTGTTCAATGTTAGTTCATGTTAACTAATGAAAGCTTATTGTAAAGTGTTACAACAATAAATTTTGTAAGTTCAACTAAGTCTGTGTTTTACCGTGATATTACCCTTGTACTGCAGTAAAATATGGCATTTGTAGAGTTAGTTCACCCAAAAATGAATCAAAAATTAAGAATAAAAGCCTAAATTCAATCTGTTCATCATATAAAGCAATCATCTCTTCAGAAAATCTGGACTTAACTGCTCAATTCATATATGGATTATTTTTATGATCTCTTTTTGAACTTTTTGAAGTGTCAACGACAACGTAGTAGTTGCGGATCTGTCAATGGAGGGAAAGAAATCACACAGATTAAAAAAAAAAAAAATCTTAATTTGTGTTCCGAACGTTGAACGAAAGTCGAGTTTGGAACGACAGGAGGGCGAGTAATTACATTTTTGGGTGATCTATCCCTTCAATGCCTATTAAAAGCAAAGAACTAAGCCATTCATCTCGCTCTTTTGCACCTGCTAGGACATATTACAAGTTAATAATAACCCTACTTTATTAGCAGACTGACTGAACAACTCAATATGATTCATTCAGTCCTTATTATCTTCATTAATCAGCATGACTGGTATGTATGACCCACATTCTGTTCTCTAGTATAACATGCTACTTAGGTTGACATGACACCCTTGTAGTGACCGATTCCAGATGTTTGACAGATTTTTCAAACAGACTATGTGACTAGACAGCAAAGAATGAGGCATATTTGCCAGACCAACAAGATGGAGACATTAACTTAGAGAAAGCCATAAAAAGTTATGAGGTGATTTTAATGCACACTTTAGAGGATACTGAATGAATTAATGCTTGCTTTTTAGTAGTTGCCTTTATTTGTCTCTCTAAGGCCCTGTTTACTCCTGGTATTAAGATATGTTTAGGTCGAGGTGTAAGCAAGGTCTAAAACGTTTTGAGTTTGTTCACTTTCCTCCACTTCCAGAGGTAATCGAAAATTATTTTGTCCATTAGATGGAAAACCCATACATATACCCGTCCTCCTTAAAGAAATTAGGTGGTTGAAAGTGGACAAAGATGGATTAAAACACCAGGCGTGAACAGGTAGGCCTATGTGTCTCCCTCGTAAACTTGCGATCGATCAAAATGTATCTTAATAGCAGGTGTCTAAGTGTGAGATGGAGTCTCTTTTTGTTCAGACTGCATGAGAACCTGGAAAAGGTCCATTCTAGAAAGCCCTTCTGCCTCCGCAGGACGTCTGTAATGATGCCTGACTTGAAGGGGAACCAGCTGACCTCGCATCCTTCCGCCATCCGGAACTGAATCGCTCCCTACAGCAATCCCACAAATGTTCCATGTTGTCAGAATGTCTTAAATCCAATTGGATCAAAAACATGGGCAGAAAGCCCAGAACTTTGTAAAGAACACCGCTTTGTTCATGCAGAATGAGAATATTTTCCAGCATCCAAGTTTTGTTTAAGAGCATAGGGTGTAAACACCAGCATTCCCATGTTATAATGGCAAGAGTCTGCTCTTTTTAGATCTCATTCAAGAATCAACAAAGTCTCCAGTGTTTTTTTTTTCTTTCTTAAAATGTATGTGAAGAAAGAAACTGAGAAAATGAGAGAAATGTTGACATCACTCTTAAAAATAAAGGTTCTTTATTGGCATCTATGGTTCCATGAAGAACCTTTCAAGGTTCTTTATAGTGGAAAAGGGTTCCTTAGATTATTAAAATGTTCTTTACACTAAGGAAAAAAGTCCTTTTATAAGAACAGTTTACTTAAAGGAGTAGTTCACTTTTCAAAAGACTTTTGCTGATAATTTACTCATCCAAGATGTCCATGTCTTTCTTTCTTCAGTCGAAAAAAAATTAAGGTTTTTGATGAAAACTTTCCAGGATTTTCTCCATATAATGGAATTCAATGGGAACCAAACAGTTCAAGGTCCAAAAGACAGTTTCAGTGCAAACTGTTAAAAGGGCTTTAAATGATTTCAGACGATGAATAAGGGTCGTATCACGTGAAACGATCGCGCATTTAAACGAACAATTTCGTTTTATAAGCTCAAATGCTTGCCTTGCTCTGTTCTGTGATGCACATGACTCTCCTGTTCAAACTCGTTCATCAAAATGAATCGTTTAAAGCCCTTTGAACAGTTTGCACTGAAACTGTCTTTTGGACCTTGAACCGTTTGGTTCCCAATGAAGTCATCTTGGATGACATGGGGGTGAATAAATTATCAGCTAAAGTTTTTTTGTTTTTGTTTTTAAAGTGAATTACTCCTTTAAAGATTCTTTGGGGAACCAAAAACGGGATCTTCAATGGTAAAAAAAAACTCCTTTTGGGACCTTTATTTTTAAGAGTGTACAAAAAAAATGTGGATATCAGCAGAGATAATTTAGTCTTGGAAGAATTTGATGAGAAATGTTCAAGTTGTCTGACTTGGTCTGATCATTTCTGGTGAGTGTCCAAATACATTTAGGCGCTACTCTATCAGGCAGAAACCAGATATGAGATGCCATTTGTGATTTTCCTTTCCTGTGGGTTGAAATGAGATTTCAAGGGAGAAACATCTAAGTCCAGAGCAGAACCTCATCTCCCAGCGTGGCTCTCCTTTCCTTGTACCTCCTCTTTGCGGCAGTATGCTGGTATTCCTGTGGGAATCTCTTTCCTCTCAGGAAGCAGGTTTCCTTTCAGAGTCAATAAGCCTTTCTGCTCAGACCCCAGCCCAGCGTGTGCACTCACATGTACAGCAGTGTGTATGCGTAGGTCTGACCGGCAGCTGTGGGTGTGTGGGCTCTTAGGAGCCGCTTGTTTGAAGGGTTGGAGGACATTCCACCATCAACTGCTTTGTTCCAGCACAGAGTAGTGAAAATACTCCATTATTTAAACTACAGATTAATAGCCATCAAACAAAGCAAGCATCACTATTAATGCTCCTACAAAAGATAGAGTTTGATCATTTGTCTATTGTAATTTGCTATAATTTGTCTATTGTCTATTGTTAAAACTACCACTGCTTCTGTCTTGATAATAGCACATAACTTTGATTTTAGCAAATGCAGCAAAATATTTAACGAGTATGATTTAAAATTGTTGCAGCTAGACGCTTAAAACCCAATTATTGACACCAAGCACTGCACAACCCTTGTGTTATGTTGCGGGTCAATTTGACCCGTTTACATTTTCTAGTAAATGTTAACATTTGTTTTTTTTTTTTTTTGATATTTTGTGAGTTTTTCTCATTTATCATCATGAACATGCATGCAAAGTTTCAACATGCTGATGTGTTGTGACATACAGTATATATATATATATATATATATATAGAAAATTTCAAATGGCACTTAGAGGCTTTTGCATCTGAACTCTTCATATATATATATATATATATATATATATACAGTATATGTATATATATATATATATATATATATATATATGGATTGGTGACTCTCATAAATGCATAAAGTCACTTTTTCCACCAACCATGGATCTCAAGCTTTAGAGGATGGACCAAGATTGAATATTTTCCCATCCTGTTATCTGAAAAGCATGACCATCAATATTATTCGCTTTGGAACCAAGCATAAAGAGTCACAAGTGAATTGTGACTGTGCCCAGGACAAGCTTGTAAAATGTAATCTTTCATTTAATGTTTATTTCTCATACCCCCCCAGCAGCCAAAAATAATATAACTGAATATTCCAGCTAGTGGAGAAGGCTTGCACTGAAATTGTCCATTTAAGGCAGTTAAGTCACATTCTTACTTCAGTGTTTTCATAACCTTCCTCAGCTATTATTATATAAATTAAATTATTTAATAAACCCGAATTATTTAGGTATGCAGACACTAAGAATCATCAGACACCCAGATAAAAGATGGAAACCTACTAACCCTGCCAATGGGCTCTATGCACGGCGGTATTTCCGGTGAAGCATTAGGGATGCTCGATAACTTCCGCCGATCGTAGAGTCCAATGCAATACCGAGAATTTATATTGAATTTTATACTCCATGGTTATGCTAAAGAAACATTAGTCACAAAAACAGATAAAACAGACACCCCTCGTTGTGTTTATGCTTCTTTTTAAAATTATATTAAATAAATATAACTAGGCTATATATAAAATTACATCTAAACGTACGTTTCATTTCAAAGACTGGAGGACAGTAAATTTTGAAGACTCTGCCATAATCCCGTTTTCCTCGGTTTTCCTCCGCTTTAATCTCCACAACCGGAAATGGACGAGCATCCTTGCGTCAAATGCGGAATTTATGCGTGCATATAGCCCATTAGCCTAGTGACTGGGGTTACATTTCATTTCATTAGTGGTGCTTGCTGAAGAAACTTCACTACTGTTGCTCATACGTAAGCTTAGGGAACTTGGCATACCACACTAGCAATCCCCTAGCAACGTCGTGACAAATACCCAGAACACCCTAGCAACCACCCAAACACCTTAGCAATTACCCCACAGCAAAACTCTTAAAGGGATAGTTCAGCCAAAAACAAAAATTCTGTCTACTATCACTTTTAAACCCGTAAGAGTTTCAATCATTATTGGAACACAAATGAATATATTTTTGATTAAATCTGGTTAATTCTCGTGTTACGCAGCACATTTAAGCTTCCGCAAGAACCAATGAGGTTCAATCTTGTGCTACGCATCACATTTGAGCTTCAGCAAGAACCAATGAGGTTCATTCTCGTGTTACACATCACGTTTGAGCTTCCATAAGAACCAATGAGGTTCAATCTCGTGTTACGCATCACGTTTGAGCTTCAGCAAGAACCAATGAGGTTCATTCTTGTGTTACGCATCACATTTCAGCTTCAGCAAGAACCAATGAGGTTCATTCTTGTGTTACACATCACGTTTTTGCTTCCATAAGAACCAATGAGGTTCAATCTCATGTTACGCATCACGTTTGAGCTTCAGCAAGAACCAATGAGGTTTGTTTGCACGAGCCAAGCAGGTTTGGTTGAGCTTGTTTATGTTTGCTGATCAATGTTTAAATGTAAATGATGAACAGATTTAATTTAGGGTTTCATTCAAAGTTGAGTCGAAATTGATTGAGATGAAAGAAAGTCTTACAGGTTTGGAACAACATGAGGGCGAGTAAATAATGACAGAATTTTCATTTGAATTATTGAACTATCCCTTTAAGTCTTTAAGCAGCACAACAATCTCAAATCTACAGTATGTGGGCAGGAAAGCCTTTACGTTTCAGCACACAACCTCAACATCCATAAAAACCTCATGAGAGAGCTGAAATCTGATGATTTTAAAGAAAGCTGCGTAAAATCCCTCCTCCGTTGCAAGCCCATCACACGGGCGCCAGAGTGAAAGCGCTGGAAGAAAAGGCTGCCATTGTGTTAATGAATAGAGGCCTGTAATATGCACCATGCTTTGACATTTCTATAAATTGAGAAATGATGGTTTATAAAGCCAATACGTTTGTTTTCACAAGCATTTGGACTAGAATGAAGGCTCCTCAAAGAACCTCAAGAGCTCAACAATGCAGTGTTTGTCTTTGCCTGGCCAAGTAGAAATGACTAAACTGAAAGATAAAATCTAAACATTTCATTATTACCCATCACTGGGCTTTCAGTGGTACTGTTTGGGCTTCAATCTTTCAAGCTCGGATAAACTGTCGTCCATCAGCTGTAATTGTGAAGCCCAGAATTCCTGTTTGTGTTTAACAATGTAATGTGATATGTGGGGTAAAATTCAATAAGATGAGGAATTTGTTTCGATTGGGAGGAACCTCGTTCCTGATTACTGCAGAGAACAGATCATCGTTTCAACACATGACAGATTGCAAAAGGCTCCTTTATTTAAACGTTGCTCTTCACAGGCAAACACGTGCACTACAGCGCCATCTGCAGGCCATAGCGAGAAACTGCAGCATTGTCCAAAATCTAGTAAACAGACAATTTTAATGGTCAACAAAAAAGCAAATAATCAAATTGTATCAACCAGGGCTGCGTTTCTTCAAAAGCACATTGAGCTAAGTTGATCATATGAAGCTAGTGGTTCTACAATCTACTTGCTTTTGAGAAACGCAGTCCATTTCTGTGTTGGGTAAATAAAAAAGTCATTAATTTCAGTGTTGGGTAAATAAAAAAGTCATTAATTGCTAGCCACTAACATCTTAAACGGTGTAATTAGATTGATACTAATTACTCTCCCCAAAGTATTGGATTACTATTAATATTTTTAAATTTGTATTATTTATTTAAAAGGGACAATGCACATCATTTGACATTTTTTGTTTACACTGAAAATGTCAATGCGCCAGAGTTAGCAGAAAAGCGAATTTTCATCTGTTGTCCCTTGGCAGGTCAACACATCATATTACATTAATAAATAAAAAGACTACATGAGAAATAGAAACAATTAAGACAGAAAAGGGGAGATAAAAGAGAAAGAAGCAAATAGAATAATTAAATAAGTACAGTAAAGAAGGGCAAATTGCAGTTTTGATTATTTTTAATTCATCTGTTTAATGTGAATTTAAATGATAGATAGATGGTGCTTTCTCTGAGTTCAGTAGGAAGACGGTTCCAATGATTTCGGCCCGTAATTGAGAAGACTGGCCAAACTTACGTCTAAACGGTAGGCTAACACAGTCTCCCCTAGTGGTTGCTCTAGCTGCCACTGCTGTTCTTCTGTTGCATAAATTTAAGTTACTTTTATAAATCACATACCAACCTCCACCAGTTGAACAATAGAAGGATAGACATGAACCTGGTCTTTTAATGCTTTCAAATAAACTATAAAATATTACAAATATAAAATTGCGTACATTTTTCTTGAACAGACCAACGTAATGATATAATGTAGCCTCTAATACGTGTATACACTCTCAGCTAAAAAGGCACAAAAGCTGTCACTGGGGCTGTACCTTTTCAAAAGATACACTTTTGTACCTAAAGGCTGCATATTTTAATGGCACATAATATTAGCACCTGAAATGCACATATTAGCTCCCGAAATGTACATATTAGCACCTAATATGTACATTTTAGCATCTGAAATGTACATATTAGCACCTAAAATGAACATATTAGCACCTAAAATAAATATAAGCACCTGAAATGTACATAGCACCTAAAATGTACATATTAGCACCTGAAATGTACATATTAGCTCATGAAATGTACATATTCGCACCTAAAATGTACATATTAGCACCTGAAATATACATATTAGCTCATACAATGTATTAGCTCAGGAAATGTACATATTCGCACCTAAAATGTACATATTAGCACCTGAAATGTACATATTAGCTCATAAAATGTACATATTAGCTCATGAAATGCACATATTAGCACCTAAAATGTACATATTAGCTCCTGAAATGTACATATTAGCACCTAAAATGTACATATTAGCTCATGAAATGTACATATTAGCACCTAAAATTAACATATTAGCACCTAAAATGTAAATATTAGCACCTGAAATGTACATATTAGCTCATGAAATGTACATATTAGCACCTAAAATATAGGTGTATGTGTATATTACATCTTTTTTCTATGACATGTTTATAAAAGCTACTTAAATGATTAATCCTGGCT
This sequence comes from Pimephales promelas, assembly GCF_988280905.1. NCBI lineage: Eukaryota > Metazoa > Chordata > Actinopteri > Cypriniformes > Leuciscidae > Pimephales > Pimephales promelas. The sequence continues at coordinate 35,574,511 of NC_142776.1, read as the reverse complement.
TAAGACCTGTCTGTGAAACTCTAAAAGTCTTGGCATTAGCCATTACAATTTAAATTTCACAGCTCATTTCCCTTAAGATATTATTATGTTTTCTGCAAGATCAAACCCAATCATGAATAGAGGGATGAGGAAAGTGGAAGATAAAAAGGTTTTTTTTTTTTTTTTTTTTTACAAGGAGTATTTGTGCCACAAGCGCAACACTTGGTCTGCATGTGAGATCCTGTCCACACATGACATTGGGGTTTTAGGGCTTCCTATGGCTTTCTCCAAACATAAACTCATGCATGTGTGGAAAAAAGTAAACAAGACAAGAGCTCACCAAACTTTTTCCATTCCTCAGGGATCTGGCTTTAATGTGCTTTGCATCTGGTAATGTTTTTTTGTACAGTAGTATAAGTGGTTCTTCCATGGCAGCCTTGCTATAAATTCCAGCTTTATGATACACTTTGTGTCTGGCTTCTTTACAACTCAAAGCTTCCTGTTCAACTGCAAGCAGGCTTTGCAAGGAGCCCAAATGAAGAGACAATTCAGTTGATCACCACAAGAGGACACCAGTCAGCAATGCGCACTGCTTCTGATTATAGGAACACAATAATGGCTGAGATAGCAGTGTAGAAAATGGTCTTAGTTCTTTATAAAAAAATATATTTATATTATTGCACATACATATTTTATTATTCCACTTTATATATTTGAAATGTTATTGCATCCTTTACAAAAAAAAAAAAATCAATTAAAAGGCACAACCCGAGAAACTTCTAGGAGCACTTTCGTAATCTAGTGACGTTTGTGCGTACGTGTAGTACGTCATCAAGATCTGCGTTGTTGCAGAGTCACTCTTGGGTTGAGTGTAAACATGAGACGAGCGAGAGAAAAATCTAGAATATTGTGTATGCATTATTGAATACTTCCAATAATTGTGAGTAGTTACTACATTTACGTAGTATCTAGGTCAAGTTATGCCCGACGACAGCCTGTTATCGGTCGATTTAATGCGAGTTTTTTCACAGATATCGTTTCTGCATGCTAACTGGCTAACGTTAGCTTTGTGAGCACACAGACCCTCATAACAGGAGAAACAAGCTCCTATATGTCTAGGCTTTACACGGGGTTTGGTCCTTTGGCCGTGAGTATATTTCTCTAATGGTCCATTTTGTTGATGTATTTTATTCAAGCAAAATTGACGATGTAAACCGCGCCACCTTGATGGACTCGATGCTAAGCTAAACTTCATTATGCGAATTGTGTGTATGTTATCAGCGTTTCACAACATGAGACAAAACCTGTCAACTAACGTTACGTTACTGCAGTGTGGTGAAAAATTTGTGTTAGAGGAAATTATACAATGTTGGAGTGTATTTGAAAAAAGCAATTAAGTTAATATTGTATAGTATAGTTTTTATAACCTTTGCAAATATTTAAAAAGTACCTGAAATAGTGTGTTAATGTTATTGAGATCTATAGGTAGTAACTTAATACAAGTATTTGCGTTTGTCATGATAACTGCTCACTTGTATTATTCTCTATGGTTTTGGTTTCAGTTTTAAGGCTGTCTAACATTATGGCTGCTGTGGAGAAAGTAGAAAAGGAGTGTGAGGAGGAGACCCTGCAGACCGCTTTTAAGAAACTGCGTGTGGATGCTGAAAGGTTTGTTGCCTTTTCATTTGTTTCAGCTCCAGATTGTCATACAAGTGAAGTGGATGCTCATAATTTTGGCAGAGAGGGTTTTTGTACTCTGCGAATAATTGCACGTTTTTCTTTCCAGTTCCACAAACACAGTCCGCGTCTCTGAGTCTTTGGCTTCCAGATTGGTTGTTCGAGGCAGTCCGGACGGAGCCAAATCCAAGATGACCTCCTCGAAAGATAACTGGCTTGGGTAGGAACCTCTTAAAGATTCCCAAATCAACCCTAAAAAAGCCTGATATATGAAAAATCAGGCCACCCTTAAAAATATTCTTGTTTGCCGTAACCCGACCGACCCTGTCAATTTAGGGCCGACCCAATTTTTTATTTTTTTTCCCTTTTAGTCCGACCGACTTGCCGGTTGTAACTTGCGTTCAGACCGACCGATTTTTTTTTTTTTTTACTCTTCAAACGACTAATTCAAATTCCATAAAATGATATTTTAGTTAGTATTGTGAAAGTTGCTTATGTCTACAAACGTAGGCTACGTTCTTTCTTTTAAATAAAAACCCGTGGCGTCATAGTCATCTGATTATGTTTACACGATTGGTTTACCCGTGTCACACTGTCTATAAGGCTTATACGTTCGCTTCGTTTCATTCAGTGTTCCCGCTTGGTAAACCCGGTATTAAATGGGCTGAATATCAACCATTTCTATATATAATAATAATATTAAACAATTTGTCTGATGCAATTTTGCTATTCGCAGTCCAGAAGAGAGAGAGAGCGATCTCTCACCCGGAGCCACAGCGCGAACAACATGACAGCCCTGCTTAATGAGTGACAATGAGGACAGAACGTGGTTACCTACACTTTAGATCTGGGATATTATTCTAATTGTATTTTAGATTTCCGCTTTCAAAGATTATAAAAAGATATTTGAGATGAAACCATTACAGACGCATTCTCCCTTCACAGCGTTGCGCTGTCATTTCTTCCTAAAACCCAAACGTACCGTCAGAATCAGCACGATCGGTAATTGTTGTAAAATGCAGTCTGTACTGTTGCTAAACTGCGTACGGGTTCAATCATTAAAAGAGCTATTAAAAGCACAAAAGTCTGCGCAAGAGACGCTGTTCACAAGGTGATGCGTGCTCCGAAATGCACTGCAACGGGACAAGAAAAGTAGGCTATAGCCTCATTTTGGGCTTCATGTGCGCAGCTAAACTATCAAATATACATAAAATCTAAAATGACCTGCTCTGAGATTCATTTAAACACAGTTTATGTCTTAAATGGATGTGAATAGTTGGGAGGATATGGTGGTGCATCAGTCATCTGTTAGATCCGCACTCGGTCTTAAAGGGGCAGTAGTCTAATAAACATGTGACGATTGAGCCAGTAATGGGAATCAAACACAACAAAAGGCAGAGAAAAATCACTCGCAGCTCTTGAATTATTAACTTAAACTTTAATAAGCATTAATCTAACTATGATAAACCATGCAGTGTCATTTTACATTTGATTTACAAAATTAAATTTCTTTTCAGACAGCGCAACACGCTTAACTGAAAAGTAGCTAATTTTAGACCTTTCTGAAATTAAAGCACTGTGTATATAGGCTTATTTTTTATCTTTGTTTAATTGTATTCTTTGTTTCACCATGTGTTTGTACTTGTTTTTGCTTATATCTCATGTATTTGGGGAAAAAAAGCCTGCACACTGCTGCATAACAAATACAGTAGATATTTATTCATTTTGTGACTGGCCTAAAAACGTAACCGGTTGTAGGTTGCAATAACACCTAGTGGTGGATGCACAGTTTGAAGACCCAGTCAGTGACGTCACAGTAGCCTATGCAATTAAAAAAAAAAAAATTCATGATCACCATGACCAAAATTTTACTTTTTTTTTTACACTGAATCCTGGAGAAAAAAAAATATAGACCTACCTACCGACCCTTTTTTTAAAAAAAAATTGCTGTTACTGCAAACCAAAATATTTTTAAGGATGGCCTCAGTTTGAATTTTTGTTTTTAAATAGAGCTTATTGAACCTTAAGATGATATTTTATTTAAAAATATAAAGTAAAAGGTTTGGTTATCATATTTGATACTTCAGGCATTTATGTCTGCGTTTTGATCTCGTGGACTGCAATGAGGTGCTACTGAAAAATAAGGGTAGAAGGCATGTAGTAGATCATGTGATCAATGTTAGAGACATTAGAAATTCATGTATCGTATATGATACAGTAGGCTTTACAGATAATATAAAAAATATACTAGTAAAAATATATGTTTTCACCTTTTACTTTTCACTATAGATGTACGAGAAAGTCATCCAGAGGAATTGTGAGAAGCCAGCGACGCAGACGATCAAAATCTCCGATCCTTCATCCTCCGAAGTTTACCTACTGCAGCAAAATGTCCCCTCCTCCTGGACACCTGAAACACAAGACCCCGCCAGAGCCCGACGACACCAGCGGCGTCAAGAAAGAAGTGGCGTTCTCCGCCCCGTGCTCCACTGTATTCGGGGTCGTTGGGTATGAAACCCATCTCCCTTATCCCAAGGGTCAGGAATCGCCCCTCAGTCCGAGAAAGCCGTCGGATGACGAGAGCTCTCCCGAAAACAGGCCCGCTTTAGGATGTGGGCCGGGGTCTCAGGAGGCGGGCGAAGGTAAGGCTGTTCCGCCTGACTTTAAAACTCTGTCCAAGTTGCAGGAAGCCGGTCAGTGCCCGTGTGGGCAACGAGAATGCCATTGTCCTGGTTGGCAGGGGGTCGAGGTTTACTCATTCACCGGCCTTCGTGACGTGATCTCCGAATGTGAACTTCCGAACAGCAGAACTTCCATCGGGAGTAATAACGGATCTTCCAGCTCCCCTCGTTCTTGTTCCGAACAGGCCCGCGCCTACGTGGATGACATCACAATAGAGGACCTTTCCGGATACATGGAATATTACCTTTACATCCCCAAGAAGATGTCGCACATGGCCGAGATGATGTACACCTGAAAAACGAAAATTAACGAAGTATCATTAAAGATGGATAATGGGTACTTTTAAGAAAAAAAAACATTGATTTATTTAAAAAGAATAATAAGAAATAGTAATGAAGATGTTATCTAAAAGCAGTTCTACTTGCATTGAGGATTTCTGATGTTTGTTCTTTATCCAGAACATCCGGACAACACGTGCTGACTAAGAATCATGGGAGCATGACTCATTCTGTGATTTACTGCTAACTTTTCTTTGTTTTTGTTTGATTTATCTTGATAACTGTAATGTTTGGTTTACATTTTAAAGTTGCCAAAGGTCTATTCTAGAGACTGCAGGTTTGATTTCACTGATATATGCAAACTTCCACAATGCCATTGCCATGTAATAATTCTGTTCACCATGACCGAGGCTGTGATGTCATCTTAATTTTCAATAAAACGGCATTTTGGGGATTGTTCATGACTTTGTTGTCTTGGACATCTTGCTTTGTGTCTTACTGCTGCTTGGCTTTTGTGACTGATTTACCAAGATGTTTTATTTCTGTAGGAAAGAAATAATCAACTATATTGCTACATGTATTTTAATTAGGGCTGGACAATGATTAATCGCATCCAAAATAAAAGTTTGTGTTTACATAATATATGTGTGTGTACTGTGTTTAATTATTTTGTATATTAAAAAATCACACACGTGCATGTATATATTTAGGAAAAATGTGTTATTAATACTGTATATAAAATATGAATATTTATATTTAATATAAATTATATATAAATCTATATACATGAAAATATTTCTTAAATATATACACGCATGTGTGTGATTTTTTTTATATGAAAAATAATTATACACACACATATATTATATAAACCCAAACTTTTATTTTGGATTAATTGTGATTTATCCTTGCCCAGCCCTAATTTTAAGTAATAAATTGGTAGTCGAATTTTAGTCAAAACAATTTTAAGTTTTTGCACTACTTTGATGTCTTCACCCATAAATGACTTTAAGAAGAAGAAAATAGTAATTAAAATGAATAAAAGTTTATAAAAAATAACATGATGCATTATAACAGTGGAAAGGTTATAATGTATTAGTAGTTATACTTGAATGGGTTCATTATGCAAACAACCTTCAGTTTTTATTTTTACTACATAAAGATAGCTGTCACATGGAGAGGGGCTTCCTCTTTAAAACATCCCATTTGTTCTGACGTAAACTGGAATGAAACGACCTGATAATCCAGTGTGTACAGTACTAGTACTCTTTTATTACAAGAAAACAGAGCACTGCATTGAAATATAACATGAAAGGGAGAAAGAAAAAACATTAGCGTCTCAATCGTTAAGAATTGTTAAGAAACGTGTTATTCAATTTAACTAGTACTCCATTTTTGTGTAAACCTCAAAAAACAAGTCATTTTCTGACGGAATTTTAATCATCTTCCTGTAATGGACACTAGAGGGCGACACTGGATCATTCCTTCACCTTCACGCAGGGCTTCTGTTTAACACGGTAAGTAAACTTAATTTTGTGAGCCATTAGAGACCATACAGTGATTTCGAATATCAATAACATGCATATTAATGATATATAATATGAAATGACCTGTTTAGTAGCTGATAGGAGCTCCTTGTTGTACTTTTTGACACGAGATAAAACTGAAATGGTTTATGGACATCTCACTTAACGTTACCGTAATCACATAACCACAACATCTGCATAACATTACATGATATTAAGACCACATAATTGTGCCTTTTTCCCCGCGTCTGGTACTGGGTCTCGAAAAAAAAAAATGATGTTAAATCTCGATCTGGATATCAGCTTCTCCTTATTTCAATTTGAATTTCAACTTGATTGGAAATTCTGCAATAAACGGAGCATTTTCTGTTTTAGGTCTTTCTGGTTCTCGAATTGACAGGATTTGGTCTTGGGCCTCAAGTTTCGATGTAAGGATGGGCCCACTCAAGGATGGGCAGACCAAAGGTAGGATAATTATATTAATATTCAACCGTTCAAACCCCCATTACTGTCAAGTCACCTTTATTTCTGTAGGGCTTTTTACAATACAGCTGAAGTCAGCTCAGTGTTGATTCAGTTCCATTGAAAATCATCAATTATTTAATCATTTCCTCTATAAAGCAGTTCTGCAGAAAACAGTGACGTCATCGTCCATTTCAGTGTCAGTGTATTCAAATCAGTAGCCTAATAGCCTATTGTTGAATTATTAAGAGTCAAAATCACAATTAAAGTCAAGTAATAATCTGCATATTCACTGTTTATGGTGGTTACGGGGTCACCAACTTTTTTCTCTCAGATGTAAACGTACAGAAAGCACAACAAATATCCATGTAAATAGATTGACTTGTTCCAGAATGTCCCCAGTGTTTACGTCCCCTAGCCCTGCGCACATGGGCTGGTCAGGTGACTGTTCCTGTCAGCAGGTGAGACGCCCTAAAGGGCATTCCAGTGAAGCATACCTTAACCTTGTGTTTTCCACCACGTCACAGATACTCCATATCGTAATATGTGGTCACTGTCACGGCAGAAGTCATCTCTCACTTATCATGTATGCTTTGTATTTAGATGCAAGTCTAAACCTTAATCAACAATCCACTTTTTTCTGCTTTACTGGTTTCAATTCTGTCTCTCTGCTCCTGTGAGAATGACTTGTAAGGTTGTGTGGATTTTTACAAAGGGGGAACCTCATCAAAGCATACCAAGAAAAGCTATGGAAACACACAAAAGAGTCTGTTGGATGTTGCCAGTGAACAAAAGCTTCCCAGCTAACCAGTTTGCCTAATAATCAAGCCTTTTGTCAACCAGATTGAAGAAACACAGGGAATTGTGCTGGGAGAACATGTGCCACTGCTTGTGTTGTGGTCTGTTTGTTGTTGGTTTGTCTGAAATTGCTCCGAGGTTGTCTCGCTCACAGCTCATCAACTTTGTCTCAGATGTTTCTATTAAAATGTTTAAAGAGAAAGTAAAATAGAGACGCTTCTTAATAAGTAAGAGTTTTACTTATTAAAAGATGAATGTTTGAGTTCACACTGGGACTTTTGTGTCTCTGTAAAGTAAAATTTGAGACTATTTTAGGATTATCATCAAATTATTGCCGTTATTATTTTCATTATTATTATTTAGTTAAAAAAACCTAGAGCTTTAAGTACAAACTTTAAGTACAAACTGCAAACTGTTCAAAAGGCTTTAAACGATTCCAGACGATGAATAAGGGTCTTATCAAGCGAAACGATCGCTCATTTAATAAAAAAATAACAAAGTTTAAGTTTTATAAGCTCAGCTTTATCTTGCTCTGTTCTGCAATGCACGTTTGTGACTCTCCTATTCGAACTCATTCATCAAAATGAACGAATCTTTTTCCGAGTCAATTCATTGAATGAACCAAATGACTCGGAAAAAGATTCGTTCATTTTGATGAACGAGTTCGAACAGGAGAGTCACAAACATGCGTCACAGAACAAGGCGAGCATTTGCTTATAAAACTTAAATTTTATTTTTTATTTTTTTAAATGACCGATCGTTTCGCTTGATAAGACCCTTATTCATCGTCTGGAATCGTTTAAAGCCCTTTGAACAGTTTGCACTGAAACTGTCTTTTGGACCTTGAACCGTTTGGTTCCCATTGAAGTCCATTAAATGGAGAAAAATCCTGGAATGTTTTCATCAAAAACCTTAATTTCTTTTTGACTGAAGAAAGAAAGACATGGACATCTTGGACGACATGGGGGTGAGTAAATTATCAGCAAAAGTTTTTTTTTTTTAAACTTTAACTTGCAAAAAAGTATGAAGTATCAGTCAGTCAACAGAAAGCATAAACGTTTTGATCATGTTGATAATTTAGAGAGCTTAGTTTGCGTATCAAATCTGATAGAGAGTAAGCTTTATAGGTTAAAAGTGCTGCTGTTTGTGCCCGGACTGGTTCCTGTAGTGCTACTGTGCTGGTTTTGTCGAGACTTGTCTCCTCACCTGCGGTCCCTCATTCCCGGCCTGCTCCTTTTGTACGCTGGAATGCTTGTACTTGAATCCTCGGCTCATTCAATCACGGGCTCAGGAGAGGGAACGCCATTGTTCATCCTGGTGGGGTTGCGTCCCCTCGGGAGACTTATTTGATGTAATACAATATGCTCTTTTTTTAAGGGTGGCTGCACAGATTGCCTGATGATGAGATTCTAACTATCTTCTAACACTTGCTGGCTAATTTTCAGATTTCCACTTTTATATATGGCAATGCTATGGAAACATTGGGAAAATATACGTCCGTGTGGAAAAGATTATGCACCAAAATTGAATACTTGGGGGTTTTGAATTAACTATGTAAGCACTAGTAACAGTGGTGCTTTTCTTAGCAAGACCTACTAATAATATAAAGAGACATTTTACAATGTTTATATGGACTTTTTGACCTGAGCTACTTTTTCCCATGGTGTAGGATGAACGGGCATATGGAAGTGTTTAGAACGGCACAGCTAGCGCGGTTCTGTCGCCACTCAACCAACAGCCACCCTCATAGGGGCATGATCCTAGCAACTGGGGGTCAAAGGTCAGCAGAGGTGAGTGAGACTGGAAAGATCCAGATTGCTCTGATGAGTCAGTATGTGTTTTTGAAGGGTTCGGCCACTTATTTCTCATTTTTCCTTTTTATCTGCTTCAGCTGGATATTTTCTTTTTCTTTTTTTTTTCTTTTTTTGTAAGTTGGATCACATGGCTTTTATATTTCTATGTAATAAAAACACCCTGGCATGTTCATAATAATATCATCAACAAATCTCATGATATTGTATAGATCTAAAACAACGTATTAGGTATTAACCATTTGCATTAGCATTACAGCCACACTCTAAAAATGCTGGGTTGTTTCAATCCAAATTTGGGTCAAATATGGACAAACCCAAATGTTGGGTTAAACATGCAATTAGAAAACAATTACAGTTTAAAGTGAAAGTTGAAGTTGGGTTAAAATTTTAAATTACATTTTTCACCCAACGTTTGACCTAAATTTGGGTTGAAACAACCCAGCATTGTTTAGAGTGTGTAATGTTCAGTTTTGCAAGTCATATAATTGGCAAGAATACATTATTGTATTTTGATAGTTCTAATTTTTCAAGAATGTTGAACCGTTTTTGGACAGATCTCTAAAAAATTGTGTTTCAAACCAAATCTGGGTCAAATATGGACAAATGGGCCATTGGGTTACATTTTTAAAGTAGGCTACACTTTTTAACCCAACATTTGGGTTTGTCCATTTTTGACCCAAAATAACAACATGGGTAAAATAACTACTTTCATAGAGTGGATATGATTGTAGAATGTGAAAAGTTTAAAGATTTTTGGGTGGGATGTGCCAGAAAGTAAAGCAATAAGACTATATTCGGAATTAAATACTAGTGACTATGTATACTAAAAAGGATATTTACACAGTTTTGGGTCAAATGTGGACAAACCCAAACATTGGGTTAAAAATGTAATTTACAAATTTAACCCAATGGCTGGGTTTGACCGTATTTGACCCAAAATTGGGTTAAAACAAGCCAGCATTTTTTTAGAGTGTATTATGAAATGAAAATTCACATCTGTTTTGTAAATGCAGTAATATGCATGATAGATCTTATTAATGAACAATTCATCTTTGCAAAAGATTCTTATTTTTACCTGATAATATTTAATCAAAATAGACCTTTCAATGAAAATGACACTCTCCCTGTTTGTGTTTTATCACTGATTAAAGCAACAATTTGAGTACTTCAAGTGTTTGAGTACTGCAAAAAAAAAAGTAATTTTATCTTTTTTCGTCTACATTTGAAATAAAATACTTTAATCGTCCAATTGTCATATTCAATTTGTAATGTTAGAAAAAAATATATGAAATATTTGATAGTAAATATGTTAAAATATAATGCCAACAAGACATGCACTAATCTATTTTGTTGTCCTTATATCTTTCAAATACATATATTGGATCATATTTCTAATTTAGTTTCAACAGACACAAAAAGGGAGTTAAAATAGTCATTTTATGTAACATAAATCAATCCCTTATTTATTCTGTATACCTTTAAATTACTTTCCATTTGGGCATGTGGCATCTTTAAACCCATAAAAATGCATTATGTTTCTATATTAATTAGATGTTTAAGACTCCATTACAGGTTTCATAAGCAAATGAAATTCAGATGAAAGCACTGGTTGATTTTGATCTTCAATCTAATGCATATTAAAAAGGTGAATCAACATATTTTGTTCTAATTAACAGCAATTCATTTGCTAATGAGAGTGCTGGCATTCATCTAGCTTATGATCAAAGAGAAAGTTGTTCTGATTACTTTCTAAACTATCGTCTATCGACTAAACTATGTGAGAGAAAACGTGTAATTCAACACAAATCTGTGTTCACTGACTGATGAGATGAGGCTGTATGCAGTGAAGCTTAGCAGAAGCAGAACATTGATTGCATCAAGCTCTTCATCATGATCAGGACTGCAGATCAGTGCTGGTAAATGCTGGCTCCTTCTTAAAGGAGTAGTTCACTTTTAAACAAACTTTTGCTGATAATTTACTCACCCCCATGTCATCCAAGATGTCCATGTTTTTCTTTCTTCAGTCGAAAAGAAATGAAGGTTTTTGATGAAAACATTCCAGGATTTTTTTTCCATATAATGGATTTCAATGGGAACCAAACAGTTCAAGGTCCAAAAGACAGTTTCAGTGCAAACCGCAAACTGTTCAAAGGGCTTTAAACGATTCCAGACGATGAATAAGGGTCTTATCAAGCGAAACGATCAGTCATTTTAAAAAAACAAAACAAAGTGTAAGTTTTATAAGATCAAATAATCGCCTTGCTCTGTTCTGTGATGCGTGTTCGTGACTCTCCTGTTCGAACTTGTTTATCAAAATGAACGAATCTTTTTTTCGTGTCATTTGGTTCATTCATCGAACGAAACGAACGAGTTGACTCGGGAAAAGATTTGTTCTTTGATGAACGAGTTTGAACAGGAGAGTCACGAACGTGCATCACAGAGCAGAGCAAGGCGAGCATTTGTGCTTATAAAACGTAAAGTTTTTTATTTATTTTTGAAATGAGCGATGGTTTTGCTTGATAAGACCCTTATTCGTCGTCTGGTGTCATTTAAAGCCCTTTGAAGCTGCACTAAAACTCTCATTTGGACCTTGAACCGTTTGGTGCCCAATGAAGTCCATTATATGGAGAAAAATCCTGGAATGTTTTCATCAAAAGCCTTAATTTCTTTTCGACTGAAGAAAGAAAGACATGGATATCTTGGATGACATGGGGGTGAGTAAATTATCAGCAAAAGTTTTTTTTTTTAAAGTGAACTACTCCTTTAAGTCTCATCATCGCTTATCTACTCGAGTTCTGCCTGGCAGACCAAAACATCAGTATCAACTTGTTCAAGGTCAGAAACACTTGATTTGCAAAGACTCGTTTTCAATGTCAAAAAACATTTCTCATTAAATACATTTAAAGCTCTTGTCTCTTCTCTCAATTCAAAGGAAAAAACAGCAACGTCTGAACGTCTGATTGTACCTCAGATGTCCACATTATCACAGACTCATTCCCCTAGAAATGCATATCAGCATATCCACCTTATTTTGCAATGCATAACTAAGCTTTTTTTTATTGCATGTATAACTTCCGATTAGCCTTTTTCACACTTCCTTGTTTGTGGCTTCTGGATTTGCATAACTATAAAAATAACAAAGTGCCATAACCGGTTGAATTGGAACTTCATTGCATATGATATGAATAGAAAACAAGGCATTGCTTTCATTTCTGGGAAAAAAAAAAATATATATATATTTTAAAGGAAATAATTGATGTGCCTTGAAATGTGGAGCGTTATTCAATGTGTTCACATAATTTCTACTGAAATAGGAAGACAGGGCGGGACATATCGAGCAGCTCCTCCCCTTTTTTAAAATAGCCAATAGCTTTAGTTTATATCACAGCTCGCCCAGAGCCGTTGAGCTCGATAAAGCTGCAGTTTCCTCCTAATCTCTAACCGTTTATCCTTCTAATCTCATCCATGACTTTAAAGCACAGCATTCTGTCCAGAATTCAAATGGATCTGATACGTTTTATGATCTGCGTCGACTCGATCATACGATCCGCTCTTTGCTGTCGTGTCTCTGGACCGGATCTGCAGAAACCCGACTTCATTCGCCTCAATGGAAAGCATATTTCCACTGTCCAAATCATTTTCTATGCCATATATAGTGCACTATGTGCCATTCACCATATCTAAAATAGTAAATGTGTGATCAAGTGACCGATTTCAGCCGCAGCTATGTGTAGTGGGTGGGACGCTTTAGATTCCAGAGCATTTGATTGGACAGAAAATCTGATGAGAAGCTGAAGTGCAGAGTGATGTCATCAGAATCATTGATAGATGTTGGCGAAAGTGAGAGACATAAGTTTTGAATGCTTATATCTTCTCAACGTGAATTGTGTCATTGTTTTGGAGCACACTAGCCTGTGGATAACCTTAAGGCTATCATATTCATATTAAAAGCCAAAAAAAAAAAAGATTTTGGGGGATTTTCAAGATTTAAAATATTTTGAAGGAGAATATTTTAAATTTTCATCTTTATATTTTCAGTTATGTGCTTTCTTTTACTATTTCTTTTTAGGTTTTATATATATATATCAGCAGGAGTTATTTCATATATCGTCATATATCGTATCATATTTCACACGTGATTTTGGGGGACTTTAAAGATTTCAAATATTTTGAAGGAGAATATTTTAAATTTTCATCTTTATATTTTCAGTTATGTGCTTTCTTTTACTATTTATTTTTAGGTTTTATATATATATATATATATATATATATATATTCAGCTGGAGTTATTTCATATATCGTCATATATCGTGTCATATTTCACACGTGATGCTTGCTTTAGCAAAAACAACTAATGAAAGCAAGAAACTTTAAAAAATGAAAAGTGTGGATTATAAGCAATAGAGTTATATTAATAGAACACACCAGAAACTCTTTTTATTTTTTCATGAAACCACAGAGAGCACCTGCCGTCTGCTCACTACCAAAAAGCAGAAGAGAAACGGACTCGGTTACATGTTGAGCTTTTGCCAAAAAACCCAGATTCATTATAATATTGGAGAGAACACAGAGAATTATATTGTGTCCTCATCAGAATCATGTATCTTGTAAAATAGAAACACTCATTGAGTATTGAAATGTCACACCTGGCCGAGAGCAAAGACGCGGCAGCGGGTGAAACGGCACAGAGACGTGTTTAGTGTCCATATTGTCTCCTGGGCATATAAACACTCTGAACTGGTAAAATGATCCATGTCAGAGTTTTTGCCTAACAAAGGCAGTTGAGGATAATCCTCAGTAAAATTTGGAGTAGAATGACACTATTCATCCAAACTCCACACCCTGAAACACATACAGTACACATGTACAATTTAGAAATGCATATTTAACTCGATATTTCTGAAACTTCAAAGCACTGCAACACTATTTCTAATTTATTTTTCACATATTATGAAGAAAACAAGTGGCGTTGACTTGGGTGTTTTGTGTGGTTACCAGGGTGTGTAAAGGTGGTTGCTATGGTGTTGCTGGGAAGAATTTTGGTTTCTTATACGTGGGTTTTTTTCACCCATTTTTGCAAATTATTAATCTCATTTAGAAAAATGTCAAAAGTTTGGGGTCAGTATCAGTGTTGTAGTCGAGACCACCTCACTCGAGTCCGAGTCGACACCGAGAGCAGAGAGAGTCGAGTCCGAGTCAAGACCGAGTACATAGAGAGTCGAGTCCGAGACCAGAGACGGTCGAGTCCGAGTCAAGACCGAGACCACTGAGGGTTGATTACCTAATTTACTTTTATTTACTTAGAGAAATCCTTTTTTTTTTACTGAATTTACTTAGAGTTTAAAAAATATGATCAGTTTAGGGTAAAAAGGCCACATAGTAGGTGGTGTTAAAAGTAATTTTATTACAATTTGTCATGCGCAGTTGCGCACTAGAAAATCACCAATCACTGGGCGTGTCAATCAATTTAAAGAAATATTTTATTAACATACATTAATAATCATGAAAAATATTTTTAATTGAACTCGAGTGGACTCGGGAATAAAAAGTCCTAAAAAAAAAAATGTTCGAGTACGAGTCAATTCCGAGTCCAAATGGACACGAGTCCATGACAAGACCAAGACCATTAAAATATGGTCTCGAGACCGAGTCCGAGACGAGTCCGAGTCTCGAGTACTACAACACTGGTCAGTATGATGGTTTTGAAAGAAGTCTCTAGTGCTCATCAATGCTGCATTCATTTGATCAAAAATACAGTAAAAATAAATAATTAAAACTATCAGAAAATGGCCATGATGTGTCACTAGACATTAAGAAATCATGTTAATCTCAAATACTTATATCACTGACAACAGTAGTCCAGCCAGGATATTGTCATTTAAAAAGTGAAGTCATGTTGTGTTTTGGTCTGATGCTCCACCCTCCACCGATCTACCAATCACGGAGTCAGTAGTGTTGCAGCATTCGGGTTGCCAGCTCTGCTCTAGTAACCACAGCTGCAGATACAAACGTGTCGCATTACAAAATGTTGGATCCTGCTGTCTATCTGGCAACCTCGAGTCTGGGTGGAGGGGATACACCGCTCTACAGTAATTTGAAAGTGATTGCATTACCAGTTTTGGCCACAATCTTACATACGGCTCCTTTAAAAGTAATATTGTGAAATATTATTACAATTTAAAATTATTGTTAAATGTCCTGAATTATAAAAAATATATGTTGTAAAATGTAATTTACTGTAACGTATTTTTCCTTTGATCAAAGCTGAATTTTCAGCATCATTTCTCCACTCTTCAGTGTCACATGATCCTTCAGAAATCATTATAATATGCTGATTCGATGCTCTAGACACATTCATTATTATTATTATCGGGTTGAAAACAATTATACTGCGTCATATCTTTGTGGAAAACTATCATGCATTTATTTCCAGGATTCTTCAATGAATAGAAAGTTAAAACAAATGTATTTGGCATGGAAATCTTTTGTGACATTATGTCAATTTTGATCAATTTATTCAATAATTTGTCTTTTTTAAGTTATGGACCCCAACTGTTTGTACAAGTTGATTTTTTTATGAGATAAAAATAACTTTGAAAAAGTAGAAGCTCCTCTGTAACAATCTTTTACTGTAGATTTTAAGGTACAAATTTGTTTTGTTCATGATAATCAATATGAATATCTTTATAAAAGAACACTTTTAGAAGACCCAATGGTATACCCAGCTTACAGCTTTCTTCGTACAGGCCCAACCATTGTCTAATAAATTCCTAGAGGAATTACACCACAACATTTGGCAGAGCGCTAAGGTGAAATATCATTCCTGTGAAACCTTTTGACTCATCATTTATGGTGAGCTATGTTCTCACTGTGGATGAGTGCAGCACATGTGACGTTTTCAGCAGGAAATTCCAGTCATTCCAAACAATTCCCCTATCAGCTTTGCTCAGTTACCACATGGTGTTTCTCGTATCCTTTTCCACACACACACACACTACATCTCCTGCTGTTTAACCCCCAGGGCTTCGTCTTAAATTCTATTTTCTTGCATATGGACAGGAAGTGCTGACGTCTCTGTGACTTTTAGCATGTGTTGGGAAAGGGAACATGGACTCTTCTATATATGGTTTGGCCGTGCGGTAGGCGGATGTGGGTGGAGGGGGTGATCTGGAGCTGTTGTGTGCCTGTTTTTATGGCTTATTGTCAACAGAATGACCTTCTACAGCCTCTATCTCTGTCTCCATAAGGTGAAAGAGAGAGATACGAACAGAGAAAGTTTAAAACAACAAAAATGAAAATGAATTGGAGAGAGAGAAAATACAGAAATAGTGTGAGGGAGCTGGTTAGATTAGAAAGAGAAGGAGGATCCAGTCCAAAGTTCACTGGAATATGGGTGGTGCTTTAGTGATACGGTGGTAGAAAAAAAAAATGGGTGTGTATTTTTTGTGCATGTCCAAAGAAGAGAAATTTACTGAAAAGGCAAAGCAAAATGCGTTCCCATATTCATATTTAAGAAGTCAATATGAAAAGTGCTTTGTCATATAATTAAAATAAAAAATGGATTTCCACAGATATATATACATACAACATTAACTCATCAAAATAAGTAAGCAATTTTGGTAACGCTTCCTTTTACAGTGCAGTACTTACAGTGTACTTAACTAGAAAGTACTGGCTAATAAAAGGTAAGTACATGCACTGTAAAAAAAATATTGATGGTTTAACTTAAAAAAGTAAGTAACCTGGTTGCCTTAAAATTTTAAGTTTATTGAACTGGAAAAAGTGAGTTAATACAATGAAGGAGATTAATTTAACCATCAGAAACTCAAAATTATATGTTATCTGAACTAAATAAATTATTTAAGTTGATTTAACAAAAGAAAAAATGTTGTGATTACTACACTGTAAAAAATATTGTTGGTTTAACTAAAAAAAGTAAGTAACCTGGGTTGCCTTAAAATTTTAGGTTGATTAAACTGGAAAAAGTGAGTTAATACAATGAAGGAGATTAATTTAACCATCAGGAACTCAAAATAATAAGTTATCTCAACTAAATAAATTATTATAAAGTTGATTTGACAAAAGAAAATATGTTGTGATAACAAATCTTGAAAATATTTTTTACAGTGGGGGTAGGTTTAGGGGTAGGTTCAGGGTTAGTACTAGTTATTACCCAGTAATTGTAGTTACTAAAATAAGTACATATTATTTACATGGGTAACTGGACTGTAAAAGGATGCGTTCCCGCAATTTTCAACTTTTTTTATAAGTTATACAGGAGTCACCTAATTTTTCTGCTTATTGAAAACTCTTCAAAAAAAGTCAGTTTAATGTAATTTAAGTTAAAATGACTTCTACAGTCAAGTTGATTGTACTTTAAAATGTAAGTAAATTGCTTGTGTGCAGAACCACCTCTAGCAGCAATAATTTTCTGTATGACTTTATCAGTCTCTCACATCGTCCTGGACTACTTTTTCCCCGCTCGTGGCACTTCTTTACAAAGTTGCTTCATTTCTTTGAGGTTTGGGCATTTGATCATGCACAGCTCTTTTAAGGTCAGGTCCTGCCACAGAATTTCAATCTGGTTGAGGTTTAGACTTTGACTGGGCCATGGCAACAACTTAATTCTTTTCCATTTCAGCCATTCTGGTATAGATTTGCTGGTGTGATCCATTGCATGGCCCAATTGCGGCCGAGCTTTAGCTGTCGGACAGATTGACTGAATGCTTTACTATACAGAGGAGTTCATGGTCAACTCAAAGACTGCAAGGTGCCCAGGTCCTGTGGCTGCAATACAAGCCCAAATCTGTTTTTGAGTGGCTCCCCTCAGGGCTGTAGGACACAAAGAAGGACGGCAACCTTTGTTCCTAAAGTTGTGCAGCCCAACCGTCTCTGACCCCTTGTTTAGCATGCCATGACTTTCCCCCCTCTTATTTATGTTTTAAGTGCATACAGTTACACATGTGTATATATAAGAATGAATATATATAATAATAATCATTAATAATAAAAATGTGTTACATTTATAGCACTTTCTTTTCTGGGAATCTCCTCAAACCCCACCAATGTGCAGCATCACCTGTCAGTCATATAATGCAGGTCTATGGTCCACCTCAAAGAGCATGCACAGAGAAGTCCAGATTAAACATGATTTAATGACTTGTAAATGTAAGTGCACATTGATGGCCAAAGACACGAAATGAGCGTGTGAGAACACAAACAGTATTTATATCGTTTTTACCTCTTGTAACCGCAGCCACATCCAAGTGATCTGAAGGCGCGGGCACTTCGGTCTGCACAAGTGCCGGAAAGCGCCGGAAGTGAGTCATTAAATCATGTTTAATCTGGACTTCTCTGTGCATGCTCTTTGAGGTGGTGACCCATAGACCTCCATTATATGACTGACAGACTAGAACGGTTTGACCTAAAAATATCAAAACTGAAAATGCTGTGGAAACAAAGACACCTACATCTTGGATGCCCTTGAGCTAAGCTAAAACATACCAAAAATTAATTTTAAAGTGAACTATCCCTTTAAATAAATAATGACACAGTGTAATATGTCATGTTTTGTTGTTCATCTGAGGTTATATTTACCTAATTTTAAGTTGATTTATTTATTCGGTCCTGACACGTAAAACCGTAGTTCAATAGGGTGTCCTTTCTTTTTCACATGACTATATATATGTGATAACGACTGATCGTTCATCAACACAGATCAAGACCAATTAATATGTTAATTTTGTTAATGATAGAGGAATGTGGGGCTGCACCCTTTGTAAACTGATGAAGGAAGATAAAGAAAAACAAACAAACAAAAGGCCACCCCTAACAGCATTAACCTATGTTGGCTGCTTAAGTGTCTTCTGTGGCATGTGTTTTTGTGATGAGCTTATTTACTTCATAATGAGTAGTTTACAAAAGCAACGACGAGCCCAAACATCATCTCAAGTGTGACATCTCAAGAATGTCTCAACCTCCACACACCTGCTCCGACTAACACACTCACCAGATCTCTCACAGGGACAGCAGACGACTCAATAGATAGATGGATGGATGAAATGGATGGATGGATGGATGGATGGATGGATGGATGGATGGATGGATGGATGGATAGATAGATAGATAGATAGATAGATAGATAGATAGATAGATAGATAGATAGATAGATAGATAGATAGATAGATAGATAGATAGATAGATAGATAGATAGATAGATAGATAGATAGATAAAATGGATGGATGGATGGAATAGATAGATGGATGGATGAAATATATAGATAGATAGATAGATAGATAGATAGATAGATAGATAGATAGATAGATAGATAGATAGATAGATAGATAGATAGATAGATAGATAGATAGATAGATAGATAGATAGATAGATTGATAGATTGATAGATAGAATGATGGATGGAATAGATAGATGGATGGATGAAATAGATAGATAGATAGATAGATAGATAGATAGATAGATAGATAGATAGATAGATAGATAGATAGATAGATAGATAGATAGATAAAAAAGGATGGATGGAATAGATAGATGGATGGATGAAATAGATAGATAGATAGATAGATAGATAGATAGATAGATAGATAGATAGATAGATAGATAGATAGTTAGATAGATAGATAGATATTTTGTATATATAAATATATATATAGTATATAGTATACATATTCTATATTTATATATACTTTTTCCAAGTGAAAGAAAGATAGAACACAAACAGATATTTTCAGTATATATATATATATATATATATACTGAAATGACGGCATATATACAGTATATATATATATATATATATATATATATATATATATATATATATATATATATATATATATATAAGAAAGAGATAGATAAAGAAAGTCTAAAAGCGAATGGACCACACAGAACTTCATAAACAGTCATAAATTCTTCTACAATTGTGTTTTTTGTTACGGAGGGGAGTTGTGAGATCACACACATACCAGCAATACGGCTACAGAAAATGATTAAACTTTCTAGTCTATCTAGAGTGTAATAAAAAAAATGAAAAGCAAACACACACACACACACAGCAGCGCAGGCACAAAGGCCTCCATTGTTGTGCTTGAACTGGAATGTGTGTCAGACTATGTCAGAGGTTGGGTGGAATTTGCTTTTTACATGGAGACAAAAGACGGACTATGACTGAGTGAAAGTCGAGGCGGGGATGTGGAGAAGGCCAGCGTATGCAGCACTGAGCCAGGCAATTCTCTTTAATGTACTCCATGTGGACGTGATTGCCACAGCGGCTTGAACGAGCTGACCCGAGCTGCAGCGTAAACTTTTCCATCGTTGTTCTCGGATCCGCAGCCGCTATACAACTAAATGATTATCAATGACGGCATAACACTGACAACCCTTGAGTTCTGAGATGCACATTCATGCACAAACCAGTATGTGTCGAGGAATATGTAGTGCAACTGGTCCATTTGAAAAGAACTTTGATTGACGTGGATGGTAAAAGCTTTCGGTTCATAACCATGACACACTGCTAAAATGCTTAAAGGAGTAGTTCACTTTTAAAAAAACAAACTTTTGCTGATAATTTTCTCTCACCCATGTCATCCAAGATGTCCACGTTTTGTTCGTTAAATGACTCAAAAAAAGATTCGTTCATTTTGATTAACAAGTTCGAACAGGAGAGTCACGAATGCCTATCACAGAACAGAGCAAGGCGACCATTTGAGCTTATAAAACTTAAACTTTTTTATTTATTTTTGAAATGAGCGATCGTTTCGCTTGATAAGACCCTTATTCATCGTCTGGTGTCGTTTAAAGGCCTTTGAAGCTGCACTGAAACTCTCATTTGGACCTTGAACCGTTTGGTTCCCAATGACGTCCATTATATGGAGAAAATCCTGGAATGTTTTCATCAAAAACCTTAATTTCTTTTCGACTGAAGAAAGAAAGATCAACGCAGCCAATCAGGACAGATCAACCGGTCCATGACGTCATTTTCGGAAACTCCGGACGTAACAGTTTACAATACCATAGATTCAAATCCATTTTGACAATTTAAACAGCGAAATTACAGTATACGATTATTAGAATAGTTTTTTAAGCTGTAGTTATTAATCTTGTATCAATACAAAACCCTCTGTCCTGTCACAATTTCACATGGTTCATGTTCTAAAGGTCTACCTCTATGACCAATATGAAACGGTAGAATAATGATTAGCATTTTTGAGGAAGTTTTTGGGAGAAGAGCTCGGAAAGTGAAAACACAGACGTAGGCTACATGGAAACTTTCAATGACGTAAACTTACTCACCATACTTTTTGAGACTCTTTCTTCCTCTTTCCCTAAGTGTTATGAAAAACAATGATATTTAAATGCTGTTGATGATAAGAGTTTTTCTCTTTTTTTATCGCTCCCTTGCTGACAGAAATTCTTGAACTAGCTGGTCTTAGTTGGTTTAAAGGGACGATTCACCCAAAAATTAAAATTCTGTAATCATTTACTCACCCTCAAGTTGTTCTAATCCTGTATGAATTTATGTCTTCTGCTGAATATAAAATAAGATATTTTGAAGAATATGGGTAACCAAACAGTTGCTGGACCACATTGACTTCCATAATATGGGGGGAAGAATACTGAGTCAATGGGGCCCATCAACTTGCTTACAGCATATTATATATATTTTTTTGTGTTAAGCACAGCAGAAGAAAGAAATTCCTACAGGTTTCTGTCATCTAGAACACAAACAGATATATAAATATTTATATATATATATAAGAAAGAGATAGAATGCAATTTGTATTGATTTTAGGACTTTCGGTTAATCTTTCTTGGAAAAAATAAAGAACATAATGCATAAAATTGTTATGTAATGTTAGATCATAGCCTTGATTGATTGCTATTTTTATTATCAAATAATAAAATAAAGACCAATTTCTCATGTCGCATTTCTCACATTTATTGCATTCAGTCTAGATGTATTTCACTCAACACTCTCAATCTTAAGGCGAATACCACCTTAAGGCAAATGCTCATCTCTTGCATATTTCAGAACGCTTCCTTCAGTTTGTTTAAAATGTACTTTAGACCCAGACTAAACAAATCAAGGCTGAAATCAGGCCAGATTCTTCTCTCACTTCATAACAGGACAGTCTGAGACCTCATGAGCACCAGGTCAGACGTGCAGCTGTTACTTTTTCCACTGTTTTACAAGCAACCCGAAGTTAAACTTTGCTGTATGTGCAGAAGAGGAGAACATGTACTGTAACCACGCAAGCAATCTTAATACTGCAAGACTCCCCAGAGGACAAATATTACCCAACAAGATCATTTCAAACAGGGCAACATTTACAGTATAAAGGGAATTTCTGTAGAAGTGTATGAATGTACTGTATCTAGGTTGTTGACTTAACAACCATTAATAATGTCTATTTGATAGTATTAAAATGAGACTGTGTGGTCAAGATTATAATACATAATGGCCAATTAAGTCAAATAATTTGCTTTGCTTTTTAAACCGCATGGAATTAAAAGTGGCGCTGCTAAGTTGATTAACCTACTTTATAAAAATGCCTAATTCTAATCTTTGTGATTGAGTATATTCTGGCTTTACAGAAATTAAATGATTTAGGCTATATGAATAAAGTGGACTGGGAGTAGAAATCTCTTCACTGACGGTGTCATGTTGTGACATGCAGAAGTGGTTTCAAGTTCAAAGTCATGAAAAAAAATGTTTCAATGATAACGAGAAAAGTTATCTAGACATTTCCCGTTATTGTGGCTGGATGAGGCTGACACATTTTAGTGGAGACGACAACTGTTAATTCTATGAGCAACACCACTTAAACCTGAATGTAACTGACATTTACGTAAAGAAAGGAAAAATAAAACAACCCAAGATGGTTTACTGGTTTTAGATGGTTTCTCCAGTCAGTTTGCTGAAGAATTTCAGGCAACAGTGAGATTAGCATGATTAGCAGGAGAGACCATTGATAATCTAAAACCATTGATGATCAGCAGGAGAGACCATTGATAATCTTAAAAGGGATAGTTCACCCAAAAAAATGTAAATTCGGTCATCATTTACTCACCCTCAAGTTATTCTAAACCTGTATGAATTTCTTTCTTCTGCTGAACACAAAAAAAAAATATTTTGAAAAATGTCTGTAAGCAAGTTGATGGGCCCTATTGACTCCCACAGTATTCTTCCCCCCATATTATGGAAGTCAATGTGGTCCAGTAACTGTTTGGTTACCCACATTCTTCAAAATATCTTATTTTGTGTTCAGCAGAAGAAAGAAATTTGTACAGGATTAGAACAACTTGAGGGTGAGTAAACGATTACAGAATTTTTGGGTGAACTGTCCCTTTAAACCAACTAAGACCAGCTTAGTTCAAGAATTTCTGTCAGCAAGGGAGCGATAAAAAAAAGAAAAACTCATCATCAACAGCATTTAAATATCTTGTTATTCGAAATAAGGGAAAGAGGAAGAACGAGTCTCAAAAAGTACGACGGGTGCAAAAAAATTCCCGGAAGTTTACGTCATTGAAAGTTTCCATGTAGCCTACGTCTGTATTTTCACTTTCCGAGCTCTTCTTCCAAAAACTTCCTCAAAAATGCTAATCATTATTCTACCGTTTCATATTGGTCATAGAGGTAGACCTTTAGAACATGAACCATGTGAAATTGTGACAGTACGGAGGGTTTTGTATTGATACGAGATTAATAACTACATAGCAAAAAAAAAAAACTTATTCTAATAATCGTATAAATTCGCTGTTTACATTGTCAACATGGATTTGAATGTATGGTATTGTAAACTTGCGTCCGGACGGAGTTTCCGAAAATTACGTCATGGAGTGGTTAATCTGTCCTGATTGGCTGCGAGTTCGAAATGAGGCGGGGTTTAAGTTGGTGAATAAAACCAAAAGGGGATCAATCATTACACAGGAATACTGCGCACCAACACACAGGACACCAGAAAGAATACGCGTTAAAATCCCTTCACATCGACATAAAAAAGGACTAACAAAGCAAGGACCGGTTTATTTTGATTCATAAAAGTGAATCCTTTCGGAAACTGACAACTTTCATCACCCGGGCTCCATATTTTGAAGAGAAGATGTTGAAAGTTTACCTCATGTTGGTTTTGTCAGCGGCTGCTGCTGTTTTCGCTGAATCGGTGAGTATTTTGTTAACATTAACTAATATTCACTTCGTTTAAGATGCTAAGGCTATAATCGAGCCATATCGTGCTCTATAATCAAACTTGACCCCCCAAAAAGTGGTTATATTTGTGTTAGCTAAAGCGTTAGCTTTCTGACAACAGACCTGTTGGTACAACAAAGGCTACTAAGTTATAAATTCAATAAAATTAACAATTTAAATGCACGATTTCAACTTTAGATTAATTGTCTAACGTCTAGGCAAGTCTTCTTTGACTTTGGTCGAATTTACGAATTTGGTGCACATCTGAAATAAACCTAATATTACAAATAAATATGATTAACGTGAGCCGAGTAACTTATTAATCGTTGTGTTGTGGTATTTTGCAAGTCTTTTGTGTGCCTGTACGTGTGTATAATTCAATTTTATATATTTAACGACGATATTTAATGACGAGAGTGACTTTCTGGCACTTGGCACCGAACTAGTCTTGCTCATTTTTGTTTGTTGAGTAACCTAACGAGTAGCACTAGCTTTTTCATGTGACAGTGTTTGCCTGCAGGGATTTTTTTTCTTTTTATATAGCACTAGCTCAATTTGATTAGACTGATTCAGTCATGAGGTTTACATTTCCATCTGTTCATTATGAAATCACCCACTGGAGCACCTGTGAATGGGATGCCACAGCTTTGTGTTGGCCAGTTCTTTCATAACTCAAAAGAATAGCTTGCTGCAGATGTCTGTGGAGCTGAAATAGAAGACAAATGCCACCCAGTGTGCTTGCTCGGTCAGTCAGACACACACACCACACACACAAGTCAAAATGCAAATTCTTTGAGCCCAAAGCCTCCATTCTCACAGACCTTTGGAAAGGTGTTGTCGCAGATCTTTATCTACACTTCAACGCCAACACATGCAGCTTTTTTTTTCGTCCCGTCTTGACCTTGTCTGCTGAATGGTTTAGTATAATATTGTGTAATCCACTGGGAAATAAAGTAATAGAACAGTAAACTTAACTAGCTGTGCAGTTAGTAGTAAATCAGATGGTGTGATTTAATCTCGGGCGGGAATGTTGCAACAAGCTTGCACACTCCCAAAGCCTTGTCCTTCGAGGCGGAGAAGGCCGCAGCATTCCTCAAAATTATGCTGAAGTGTCTGTGTTCCTTTCATCCCCCTCCCTCTCCATTCTTGTGCATTTTCCTGAGGAATTTGACCCCTCCTGACCTTGACCAGCCCTTCT